>NW_025971593.1:5475-10508 GCF_021869965.1 Rhincodon typus
TATCAGAAGACCAAAATCTCAATTTCACCAAGACACTCAACTTTTGACTCTGGTTTGACTGAAATGCTTATTTCAGCGAGATAAGCATATCAGAATTCTAAAATGTCACATTCACCAAATGACTCAACTTTTGAAGCTGGTTCGAATAAACTGCTTATTTCAGCGAGTTAAGCTCTTCAGTAGACCAAAATCTGAACTTCACCAAATAACTCAAGTTTTGCTGTTGTTTTTGTTTTTTTTTTGACTCACAGGCTTATTTCAGTGAAATAAGCACTTCAGAAATCAAAAATCTCAACTTCACCAAATGACTCAAATTTTGATGTTAATTTGAGTAACGTGCTTATTTCAGTGAGATAAGCATATCCGAAGACTAAAATCTCAACTTGACCAGTTGACTTAACTTTTGATGCTGGTTAAATTAAAATGTTTATTTCAGCGAGTTTAGCAACTCAGAAGCCAAAAAATCTGAACTTCAGCAAATGACTTGATTTTTGAATCTGGTTAGACTAAAATCCTTGCTTCGGTGATGCAAGCACTTCAGAAGATTAAAATCTGAAATACACCAACTAACTCAAGTTTTGATGTTGGTTTGACTAACAGTCTTATTTGAGTCTGATAAGCACTTCAGAAGTAAAAAATCGATACTTCACCAAACGACTCAACTTTTGGTGTTGTTTTGACTAACGTGCTTATTTCAGCGATATAAGCATATCAGAAGACCAAAATCTCAATTTCACCAAGGCACTCAACTTTTGATGCTGGTTTGACTGAAATGTTTACTTCAGCGAGATAAGCATATCAGAAGTCTAAAATCTAAACTTCACCAAAGGACTCAACTTTTGATGCTAATTTGAATAAAATGCTTCTTTATGTGACATAAGCACCTCAGAAGACAAAAATCTCAACTTCACCAAATGACTTAATTTTTCATTCTGTTTGGACTAACATGATTATGTCAGTGAGATAAGCCCTTCAGAAAAACAAAATCTGAACTTCACCAAATGACTTAACTTTTGAAGCTGGTTTGAATAAAATGCTTATTTCAGCGAGTTAAGCTCTTCAGTAGACCAAAATCAGAACTTCACCAAATAACTCAAGTTTTGCTGTTTGTTTGACTCCCAGGCTTATTTCAGTGAGATAAGCACTTCAGAAAACCAAAATCTGAACTTCAACTGTTGTATCAAGCTTTGATGTTGGTTTGACGAACATGCTTATTTGAGTCAGATAAGTACTTCAGAAGTCAAAAGCCTCAACTTCGCCAAAGGACCTAACTTTGGACGCTGATTGGACTAAATTGCTTATTTCAGTGAGATAAGAACTTCAGAAATCAAAAATCTCAACTTCACCATCTGACTTAATGTTTGATGCTGTTTTGACGAACACGCTTATTTAACTCAGATAAGCACTTCAGAAGACCAACATCTCATTTCCCCAAAGATGTTAGTTTTTGATGTAGGTTTGACAAACACGCTTATTTCAGCGATTTAAGCACTTCAGAAGTCAAAAATCTCAACGTCAACAAATGACTTAATTTTTGATGCTGTTTTGACGAACATGCATATTTCACTCCGGTAAGCACATCAGAAGAGCAACATCTGAACTTCACCAAATGAGTTAGATTTTGATGTTGGTTTGAATGACATGCTTACTTCATTGAGATAAGCACATCAGAAGATCAAAATCTCAACTTCACCAAATGACACAACTGCTGATGTTGTTTTGACGAACGTGCTTATTTCAGCGAGATAAGCATAGCAGAAGATCAAAATCTGAAAATCACCAAATGACTCAATTTTTGCTGTTAGTTTGACTGACATGCTCATTTCAGCAAGTTAAGCACTTCAGAATATCAAAATCTCAACTTCACGAAATGACAAAACTTTTGATGTTGTTTTGACTAACGTGCTTATTTCAGCGAGATAAGCACAGCAGAACACCAAAATGTCAACTTCAACAAGGCACCCAACTTTTAATGCTGTTTTGACAACATGTTTATTTCAGCATGATAAGCACTTCAGAAGACCAAAATTTGAACTTCACTAAATGACTCAAATTTTGATGTTGGATTGACGAAGAGGCTTCCTCCAGTGAAATAAACGCTTCACAAGTGAAGAATCTCGACTCCACCAAATGACTAATCTTTAATGCTGTTTTGATTAACATGCATATTTGACTGAGATAAGCACTTCTGAAGTCCAAATTAAGAACTTCACCAAATGACTCAACTTTTGACGTTGTGTTGACTAACATGCTTATTTCAGCGAGTTAAGCATAGCAGAAGAGCAAAATTTCAACTTCATCAAGGCACTCAAATTTTGATGCTGTTTTGACTAACATGCTTATTTCAGTGGGGAAAGCACTTCATAAGACCAAAATCTGAACTTCACTAAATGACTCAAATTTAGATTTTGGATTGACTAACAGGCTTCCGCCAGTGAAATAAACACTTCAGAACTGATGAATCTCGACTTGCCCAATTGACTCAAGTTTTGATGTTGTTTTGAGTGACATGTATATTTGAGTGACATAAGCAGATCAGAATACCAAAATCTGAACTTCACCAAATGACTTAATTTTTTATGCTGTTTTGACTAAAATGCTTATTTCACTCAGATAAGCACGAGAGCAGACCAAAATCTGAACTTCAACAAATGACTCAAGCTTTGATGATGGTGAGGCGAACATGCTTATTTGACTGAGATAAGCACTTCATAAGTCTAAAATCTCAACTTCACCAAATGACTTAATTTTGAATGCTGTTTTCACGATCATGCTTCCATCAGCAAGATAAGCACTTCACAAAACTAAAATCTGATCTTCACCAAATGACTCAAATTTTGATGTTACTTGGATTAAAATGCTTATTTCAGCAAGTTAATCACTTCAGAAGACCAAAATCTGAAATTCACAAAATGACTCAAGTTTTGATGTTTGTTTGACTTAACATGCTTATCTGAGTGAGATAAGCACTTCAGAAGTTAAAAATCTAAATATCACCAAATGAATTAATTTTTGATGCTGTTTTGAGTAGCAAGCTTAGTTCACTCACATAAGCACATCAGAATATCGATATCTCAACCTGACCAAATGCGTTAGTTTTTTGATGTTGGTTTGAATGAAAAGCTTAGTTCATTGAGCGAAGCAACTGAGGAGCCAAAAATCTGATCTTCACCAAATGACTTCATTTTTGATGTTGGTTGGATTAAAATGGTTATTCCAGCGAGTTCAGCATTTTAGAAGTCAACAATCTCAATTTCACCAAATGACTTAATTTTTGATGCTGGTTTGACTAACATGCTTATTTCAGCGAGATAAGCATAGCAGAAGACCAAAATCTCAACTTCAACAAGACACTCAACTTCTGATACTGTTTTGACTAACATGCTTATTTCAGTGAGATAAGCACTTCAGAAGACCAAAATCTGAACTTCACCAAATGACTCAAATTTTGATGTTGCATTGACTAACATGCTTATTTGAGTCAGGTAAGCTCTTCAGAAGGCTAAAATCTCAACTTCACCAAATGACACAACTTTTGATGCTGTTTGGTTTAAAATGCTTATTTCAGCGAGTTAAGTTCTTCAGAACAACAAAACCTGAACTTCAGCAAATGAATCTAGTTTTGATGATGGTTTGACTAACATGCTTATTTGAGTGAGAGAAGCATTTCAGAAGTCGAAAATCTCAACTTCACCAAATGACTCAACGTTTGATATTGTTTTGACTAACGTGCTTGTTTCAGTGAGATAAGCATATCAGAAGACTGAAATTTCAACTTTACCAAAGGACATAACTTTTGATGCTGGTTTGAATTAAATGCTTATTTCCGTCAGATGAGCACTACAGAAGTCAAAAATCTCAACTTCATCAAAAGACTTGATTCTTGATGCTGGTTCGACTAAAATGCTTATTTCAGTGAGCGAAGCACTCGAGAACTAAAACTTGATTTTAACCAAATGACTCAATTTTAAATGTTATTTAAATTAACATGCTCATTTGAGTGAGACAAGGACTTCAGAAGTCAAAAATTTCAACTTCACCAAATGACTAAACTTTTGATGTTGTTTAGAATAAGATGCATATTTGAGTGAGGTAAGCACTTCACAAGACCAAATTAAGAACTTCACCAAATGACATAAAGTTTTATGCTGGTCGGATTAAAATTCTTATTTAATTAGATAAGCATTTCAGAAGACAAAAATCTGAAATTCACCAAATGATTCAATTTTTGATATTAGTTTGACTAACATGCTCATTTCAGCGAGATAAGCATAGCCGAAGACCAAAATCGCAACTTCAATAAGACACTCAACTTTTTAATGCTGATTTGACAATATGCTTACTTCAGTGAGATAAGCACTTCAGAAGACCAAAATCTGAACTTCACTAAATGACTCAAATTTTGATGTTGGATTGTTTAACAGGTTTCCTCCAGTGAAATAAGCACTTCAGAAGTGAAGAATCTTGACTTCACCAAATGACTCAACTTTTGATGTTGTTTTGAGTAATATGCATATTTGAGTGAGATAAGCACTTAGAAGTCCAAATTAAGAACTTCACCAAATGACAAAATTTTTGATGCTGGTAGGATTAAAATTCTTATTTCAATGAGATAAGCACTTCAGAACACAAAAATCTGAACTTCACAAAATGACTCAATTTTTAATATTAATTTGACTAACATGCTCATTTCAGCGAGTTAAGCACTTCAGAAGATCAAAATCTCAACTTCACCAAATTACACAACTTTTGTCATTGTTCTGACTAATGTGCTTATTTCAGCGAGATAAGCATAGCAGAAGACCAAAATCTCAACTTCAAGAAGACACTCAACTTTTGATGCTGTTTTGAGTAACATGCTTATTTCAGTCATATAAGCACATGAGAATATCAATATCTCAACCTCACCAAATGATTTAGTTTTTGATGTTGGTTTGAATGAAAAGCTTATTACATTGAGATAAGCACCTTAGGAACCAAAAATCTCAACTTCACCAAATGAATTCATTTTTGATGTTGGTTGGATTAAAATG
>NW_025971594.1:0-10508 GCF_021869965.1 Rhincodon typus
CAAGCAGATGTTCACCTGCACATCTGCCAATGTGGTATACTGCATCCGCTGTACCCGGTGTGGCTTCCTCTACATCGGGGAAACCAAGCGGAGGCTCGGGGACCGCTTTGCAGAACACCTACGCTCGGTTCGCAACAAACAACTGCACCTCCCAGTCGCGAACCATTTCAACTCCCCCTCCCATTCCTCAGACGACATGTCCATCCTGGGCCTCCTGCAGTGCCACAACGATGCCACCCGAAGGTTGCAGGAACAGCAACTCATATTCCGCTTGGGAACCCTGCAGCCCAATGGTATCAATGTGGATTTCACAAGTTTCAAAATCTCCCCTCCCCCTACCGCATCCCAAAACCAGTCCAGCTCCTCCCTGCCTCCCTAACTTGTTCTTCCTCCCACCTATCCCCTCCTCCCACCTCAAGCCGTACCTCCATCTCCTACCGACCAACCTCATCCCGCCCCCTTGACCTGTCCGTCCTCCCTGGACTGACCTATCCCCTTCCTAACTCCCTACCTACACTCACCTTTACTGGCTCCATCCCCGCCTCTTCGACCTGTTTGTTTCCTCTCCACCTATCCTCTCCTCTATCCCTCTTCTATCCGCCTCCCACTCTCTCCCTATTTATTTCAAAACCCCCTTCCCCTCCCCCTTTTCTGATGAAGGGTCTAGGCCTGAAATGTCAGCCTCTCTGCTCCTATGATGCTGCTTGGCCTGCTGTGTTCATCCAGCCCTGCATCTTGTTGTCTCTGCTCATAACTGTTTATTTTAGGCAACATCCTGGTGAGTCTGTTCTATACCCTCTCCAGTGAAGTCATGTCCTTCTGATGGTGTGGTGAACAACCAAATCTGCACACAATATTCCATCTGTGCCTAATCAATGTTTTATATAGTTATAACAAGACTTCCTTGCTTCAGGTGGGAATTCTAAATCCTATGCCCAGCTAATGAAGGCAGTCATCCTGAATGCATTCTTCACCACCCTGTCTACCTGTGCTGACACCTCCAGGGATCACTGGACTTGTACACTAAGGTCCCTTTATTCTTACGTACTCACTAGGCACCATATCTATTCATTGTGTATATGCTTCCCTTATTACACATCCCATAATGCATCGCCTTGTAATTATCAGGATTAAATTCCATCTGCCGTTGCTCTGCCCAATTTACCAGCTGCTCAATATCAGACCGTAGCCTGAGATCATCCTTCTCACTATCAACAACAAAACTAATTATCGCTCACCTACAAACTCTACATTCACATCCAAGTTGTTTACATAAGTAACAAACAGCAAAGGTCCCAGCACTGATTCCTGTGGTACCACTGGTTACAACCTTTCAATTACAAAAACAACACCGCACCATCACCCTTTGCCTCCTATTTGTAAGCCAGTTTTGGATCCAGTTTGCCAATCTGCTTTGGATGCCATAGGCTCTTAGCTTTTGGACCAGCCTTCCATGTGGGACCTTGTCAAAAGCTTTATTGAAGTTCATGTAAACCACATCTACTGCACTGCCATCATCAACATATTTCATCACCTTTTAAAAACAAAAAATCCTCAATTAGTCAGACAGGATCTCCCTTCAAGAAATCTGTGCTGGCTATCCTTGATCAATGCCTGCCTTTCTGTTGATCGATTTAGATGTCATCCTTAACTGCCTATACCATTGCTAGTTATTGGAAGAACTTCTGTCTTATTGATTCTTCTCTTTCATGCAAAGCATTCTTGAAAACTGTATTGCAAGAAATGACCAGAGGAGGAGACCATTCAGCTATCATACCTCTTTGAAATGTGCAACAAAATTATTTCAGAATAATGATCTGAATCTTTAATGGCATGATTTTAACTTTGCCTTACTGGTGGAACTAGGCTGGGTAGGCAATTAAGATCAGCTGGAAGGTTTACAGATGAAAAGTATCCCTAGTGACATGTACAAGCAGCTGGATGTCAAAAATTGGATGAATGATCTGACAACCTGGTGAATCTACAATACAGGACTACTTGCATGCCAAACAGCATAAGAAACCAGTCATAGAGCATGGAAACAGACCCTGTGGTCCAACCAGTCCATGCCAACCATGTTCCCAAACTAAACTATTCCTACCTGCCTTCACTTGGCTCATATTCCTCCAAACCTTTCCTATTTATGTACTTATCCAAATGTCTTTTGAACATTGTGACTACCTGCATCCACGATTCTCTTTGGTAGTCCATTCTACACCCAAGCCACTCTCTGTGTAAAAAGGTTGCCCCTCGTGTCATTTTTAGATCTTCTCCTCTCATCTTTCTCCTTTCCCACCCCAGGGAAAAGACCCTTGTCATTCACCTTATCTATGCCTCTCATGATTTTATAAACCTCAATAAGGTCAGTCCTCAACCTCCTACACTCCAGTGAAAAAAGTCCCAATCTTGGACCGCTTTGCAGAGAAACCAAGCGGAGGCTTGGGGACCGCTTTGCAGAACACCTACGCTCAGTTCGCAATAAACAACTGCACCTCCCAGTCGCAAACCATTTCAACTCCCCCTCCCATTCCTCAGACGACATGTCCATCCTGGGCCTCCTGCAGTGCCACAACGATGCCTCCCGAAGGTTGCAGGAACAGCAACTCATATTCCGCTTGGGAACCCTGCAGCCCAATGGTATCAATGTGGATTTCATAAGCTTCAAAATCTCCCCTCCCCCTACCGCATCCCAAAACCAGCCCAGCTCGTCCCCGCCTCCCTAACCTGTTCTTCCTCCCACCTATCCCCTCCTCCCACCTCAAGCCACACCCCCATTTCCTACCTACTAATCTCATCCCGCCCCCTTGACCTGTCCGTCCTCCCTGGACTGACCTATCTCCTCCCTACCTCCCCAACTACACTCACCTTTACTGGCTCCATCCCCGCCTCTTTGACCTGTCTGTTTCCTCTCCACCTATCTTTTCCTCTATCCATCTTCTATTCGCCTCCCCCTCTCTCCCTATTTATTTCAGAACCCCTTTCCCCTCCCCCATTTCTGATGAAGGGTCTCGGCCCGAAACGTCAGCCTTCCTGCTCCTATGATGCTGCTTGGCCTGCTGTGTTCATCCAGCTCTACACCTTGTTATCCCAATCTTTCCTGTCTATTTTTACATCTAAAAACCCTCCATTCCTGGCAACATCCTGGTAAATCTTTTCTGAACCCACTCCAGTTTAATAATATCCTTCCTATGACAGGGTGACAAGAACTGCACTCAGTACTCCAGAAGAGGCCTCACCAATGTCCTGTACAACTTCAACATGATATCCCAACTCCCATAGACAAACATCTGAGCAATGAAGGTAAGCATGCTAAATGCCTTCTTAATTGCCATGTCTACCAGTGATGCAAATTTCAAAGAACTATGTACCTGAGCCCCTAGGTCTCTCTGTTTTACAACACTATCCAGGGCCCTTTCATTAACTGCATAAGTCCTGTCCTTATTTGTATTACCAAAATGCAAAACCTCACATTTATCCAAATTAAACTCCATCTGCCAATCCTCAGTCCATTTACTGAATTGATCCAGATCGCTTTGTAATCTTCGATAATCTTCTTCATTGTCCACTATACTACTAATTTTGGTGTAATCTGCAAACTTACTAACCATGCCTCCTATATTTTCATCCGTATCATTTATATAAATGACAAACAAAAGTCGACCCAGTACCAATTCCTGTGGAACCCTTCACCTCCATCCCTGTCTCCTACCATAAAGCCAATTTTGTACTCAATCAGCAAGCTCACCCTGAATCCCGTGTGATTGAACTTTAATAATTAGTCTACCATACGGAACTTTATCAAAGGTTTTGCCGAAGCCCAAGTAAGCAATGTCTACCACTCTGCTCTCATCAATCTTTTTGGTTACTTCATTAAAAAAAGTCAGTTAAGTTTATGAGATTTGATTTTCCTTGCATAAAACCAACTGACTATCCGTAAACAATCCTTGCCTCTTCAAATGCATGTAAATTCTATTTTTCAGAATCACCTCCAATAATTTACCCTCCACTGATGTCAGACTCACAGTTCTACAATTTCCAGACTTCTCCTTACAGACTTTCTTAAAAAATGACACAACATTAACCACCCTCCAGTTCTCTGTTACTTCAGCCATGTTTATAAATGATACAGATATTTCTGCAAGGTGTCTCGTAATTTCCTCCCTTTCTTCCCACAATAGCCTGGGATACACTTGATCAGGTCCTGGAGATTTGTCTAACTTTATGTTTTGTAATACCTTCAGCACTTTCTCTTCTGTGATGTAAACTGTTTTCCAAACATCAATATTTATTTCCCTGAGTTCTCTAGCCTCCATTTATTTCTCAACAGTAAAAACTGACATGAAATATTTATTTAATATCTTTCCCAGCTCCTGAGGTTCAACGCAAAATCAACCTTGTTGATCTTTAAGGGATCCTACTCTCTCTCTAGTTGCTCTCGCTGTCTGAATGTGTACGTAGAATCTTTCTGGATTATTTTTAACCTTATCTGCCAAGGCTATCTCATTTCCCCTCTTTGCCTTCCTGATTTCCTTCTTAAGAATGACCCTGCACTCTTTATACTCTTCAAAGATTCTGTTGAACCCAGTTGTTTATATCTAATATATGATTTTTTTTTTCTTGACTTGAACTTCAATATCTTTCTTCATGCATTGCTCCCTTATCTTACCAGCCATGCCTAATGCTTCTGAACACATTTTTGAAGGCCTCCCACTTGTCAGTCATCCATTCACCTGCGAACAGTCTACTCCAATAAACTTTTGAAAGTTCTTGTTTCATACTCTTAAAATTTGCCTTACTCCAATTAAGAACTTTAACTTTTATGCAAGACTTATCCATTTCCATAACTATTTAAAAACTAATAGTATTATGATCACTAGTCCCAAAGAGTTCCCCTACGAACATTTCAGTCACTTGCCCTGCCTTATTTCCCAAGAGAAGGTCAAGTTTTGCTTCTTCTCTGGTGGGAACATTTACGTAGAACTGTACAGAAGAGTAAAGAACAGGCCCTCCAGCCCACGATGTTGATAAAGAAAATTTTCTTGAACGCGTTTCACAGCCCACCACCCAAACCTTTATCACTATGGCAGTCCAACTTAATGTCTGGAAAATTAAAATCCCCTACTAATACAAACTTTATTATGCTTACATGTATTTGAAATCTGTCTACATATTTGCTTCTTAATTTCCTCTGACAACTGGGCGGCTTATAGTTCAATCCCATTAAGGTGATCATCCCTTTTTTATTTCTAATTTCAACCCATATATTTTCACTAAATGATCCCTCAGAAATATCTTCTTTGTTGTAGTAGTAATGTTTTCCCTAATCAAAATGCCAGTCCCCCTCCTCTCTTTCTATCCTTCCTATAACATCTAAAACCAGGAACATTGAGCTGCCTGTCCTTCCCTCAGCCAAGTTTCTATAATAGTTACAAAATCCCAGTCCCATGTTCCCATACATGCCCTGAGTTGATCAGCCTTACCTGGAGGACCTCTTGGTAGACCGGGCTAATCAATTTCACAGACAGCAATAGGTTCTTCCCCCCTGTTATCAGACTTTTGAATGGACCTCTTAAATGTTAATGTTGATCTCCCTCTGCACCTTCTCAGCACCTGTAACATTGTATCCTGCACTCTGTTCTGTTATCCTGATGCGCATATATAGTATGATCTGCTTGTAAAGCACGTAAGACATCACTTTTCACTGTATCTCTGTACACGTGACAGTAATAAATCAAATCAAATCAGATCTCAGCTGCGTAGTCCTACTGCATCCTTTCTAGAATGGTGGTGGACAATTTTTTTTTTAAAAGTTCACTGGAGGAGGAGTCGCACAAATCTCCCCATCTCCAATGATGGGGGAGCACAGAACATCATTACAAAAGATAAAGCATTTGCAAGAGTGTAAATGGATGATCTGGAGGCTCCGAGCATCATGTATATCAGTCTTCAGTTTATTTGATTCATTCAATGTGATATGAAGAAACAGCTCGAAGCACTAGAAGCTAGATATTCAGTGGCAATTAGCATGCCAATACACAGCAACAGTACTGAAAGCTTATGCTCCAGAATTTTCTGCATCCCTTGCCAAGCTGTTCTAGTACCCGGACAATACTGGAACCTACCTAGCAATGTGGAAAATTGCCGGGGTATTTCGTCGGTACAAAAAGCAGGGAAAATGCAACCCAGCCAATTAGTGTCCCATCAGTCTACTTTGAAACATTAGATGGAAGTGATCATCAACAGTGTCATCAAGCAGCACTTGCTTAGCAATAAGCTGCTTACTGACACTCAGTTCAACTTTTGCCAAGGCCACTCAGCTCCTAATCTCATTACAGCCTTGACACAAACATGAACAAAATATCTAAACTGCAGAGATGAGTTGAGACTGTCTGCCCTTGACATCAAGACCACATTTGACTGAGCATGTCATCAAGGAACCGAAGCAAAAGTAGAGTCAATGGAAACCAAGAAAACTCTACTAATTAGTGTCATAACTAACACAAAGGAAGATGGTTGTGGCTGTTGGAGGTCAATGATTTCAGCTTCAAGACATTCCTGCAGGAATTCTCAGGGTGGTGTTCTAGGAGCAACCATCTTCAACTGCTTCATCAATGATCTTCCCTCCAACGTCAGGTCAGAAGTGGGATGTTCTCTGATGGCTATACAGTGTTCAGCAGCATTTATTGACTTCTCAGATGCAGCAGCACTCTATGTTTAAATGCAACAAGGCCTGAAAATATCGAGGCTTTGGCTATCAAATTTCAAGTAATGTTGATGCCACTTACAGCCAGGCAATGACCATCTCCAACAAGAGAAAAATCTAACCATCACCTCTTAAGCATTCCTGATGTTACCATCACTGAACCTCCTACTATCAACATTGACCAGAAACTGAATTGAACTGGTCATAAAAATTTGGCTATAAGAGCACTTCAGAGGGTAGGAATCCTGCTTGACTCCCCAAAGCCTGTCCAACATCTCCAAAGCACAAGACAGGAGTTGATGGAACACTCTCCACTTTCCTTGATGAGTACAACTTTGCCATCTCCAAAGTTCACTGCAGAAATCTCTGACAGCATCTTCCAAACCCATGATTGTTGCTGTCTTGAAGGACAAGGGCAGCAAATACATTGGAAGACAGCCATCTGCAACTCATCATCCAAGCCACTGACTATCTTCACCTGGGACTATACTGCTGTTCCTTCATTGCTGCTGAGTGAAAATCATGAAACTGTCTCTCCTACCAAAAATGGACTGCAGCAGTTCCAAGAAGGCAGGTCACCACCACCTTCTCAAGGGCAAATTGGGATGTGAAAGAAATGCAGCCCAGCCAGCAGCATCCAAATACCATGTTTGAATACAAAAGAGATTACAATTAGCTCAGTAGTTCCACTCTTTCCACAGCACACACCCAAATCACCATTTGGAAGATGCTGGCTACAAGATCACTGAAGTGTGACTCATTATGCAGATAGGCCGACTAGAGGGGAGGCTCTATTAGATTTGGTGCTTGGCAACGAACCAGGCCAGGTGTCAGATCTCTCAGTGGGAGAACATTTCGGTGATAGTGATCACAACTCCCTGACCTTTACTATAGTCATGGAGAGGGATAGGAACAGACGATATGGGAAAGTATTTAATTGGGGGAGGGGGAATTACAATGCTATTAGGCAACAACTACAGAGCACCAATTGGGATCAGATGTTCTCATGACAGAAATGTGGAGGTTGTTTAGGGAGCAGTTGCTGTAAGTACTGGATAGGTTTGTCCCACTGAGGCAAGGAAAGGATGGTAAGGTGAAGGAACCTTGGATGACAAGGCATATGGAACACCTAGTCCAGAGGAAGAAGGAAGCCTACTTAAGGTTGAGGAAGCAAGGATCGGACAGGGCTCTAGAGGTCTACAAGGTAGCCAGGAAGGAACTGAAGAATGGAGTTAGGAGAGCTAGAAGGGAGTATGAGAAAACCTTGACGGGTAAGATCAAGGAAAACCCCAAGCCTTTCTATACTTATGTGAGGAACAAGAGGATGGCCAGAGTGAGGGTAGGGCCAATCAGGGATAGTGGAGGGAACTTGTGCGCGGAGTCAGAGGAGGTAGGGGAGGTCCTTAATGAATACTTTGCTTCAGTATCCATCAGTGAGAGGAACCTTGACTTTTGTGAGGACAGCACGAAACAGGCAGATATGCTCGAACAGGTTGATGTTAGGAAGGAGGGTGTGCTAGAAATTTTGAAAAACATGGGGATAGATAAGTCCCCTGGGCCAGACGGGATATACCCTAGGTTTCTACGGGAAGCGAGAGAAGAGATTGCTGCCCCTTTGGCAATGATCTTTGCGTCCTCACTGTCTACTGGAGTAGTACCGAAGATTGGAGGGTGGCAAATGTCATTTCCTTGTTCAAGAAAGGGAATAGGGATAATCCTAGAAATTTAAGACCGGTCAACCTTACTTCTGTGGTAGGCAAATTAATGGAGAGGATTCTGAGAGATAGTGTTTATGATTATTTGGAAAAGCACAGTTTGATTAGAAATAGTCAGCATGGCTTTGTGAGGGGCAGGTCATGCCTCACAAGCCTTATTGAATTATTTGAGGATGTGACAAAACACATCGATGAAGGTAGAGCAGTGGATGTGGTGTATAAGGATTTTAGCAAGGCATTTGATAAGGTTCCACATGGTAAGCTCATTCAGAAAGTAAGGAGGCATGAGATTCAGGGAAATTTGGCTGTCTGGATAGAAAACTGGCTGTCCAATAGAACACAGAGGGTGGTAGTAGATGGAAAGTATTCAGCCTGGAGCTCGGTGACTAGTGGTGTTCTGCAGGGATCTGTTCTGGGACCTCTGCTCTTTGTGATCTTTATAAATGACTTGGATGAGGAAGTGGAAGAGTAGGTTAGTAGGTTTGTCGATGGCACGAAGATTGGCCATTTCACAGGGTGGAAATGACTATTACGAGGGGGCATAATTTTAGGTGATTGGAGGAAGGTGTAGGGAAGATGTCAGAGGTAGGTTTTTCACACAGAGAGTGGTGGACGTGTGGAATGCGCTGCCGGCAGTGGTATTGGAGTCAAATACTTTAGAGACTTCTAAGTGACTCTTGGATAGGCACATGGAGGATAGTAAAATGTAGGGTATGCAGGATAGATTGATCGTAGTAGGATAATAGGTCAGCACAACATCGTGGGCCAAAGGGCCTGTACTGTTCTATGTTCTATGTGTACCAATTATGTTTTGCTATTTGTCTTGTTATCATTTTGACTTTTGTTCTGTCATTACAAATATTCCATTACCTAATTTTTATACTTGTCTTGAATAAGAATCTCTCCAAAAAAGTCCTCTAATAAAGATTTGCTATGTTTGAAGTAATATGCAAAGGATATTTCCAAGGGATAGGCTAGTAATCTCAGGGAACATTACAAATGTGATTGGAGTTTCTGCTGCACCTCCAGCAAATTTGTAGCAGTCAGGCAAGATCAGCTCTGAGGAAAGTTCCATCTTGTGTCTCAAGGCTACATTTGACCAAGTTATAAACTATTAATCATAAATTTCCCAGACAACATTAAAAATACATCTGCAACATCTTCGAAAGTTCTGATGTCTGATTTTCAGAAATTACAATTACCCATATTGAACATTTCCAAATTTAACTCATTTTAATGGTTTCGGTTTTATATTTAAAAGTTGTTCCATTCTTTAGATTTAAAGCAGAACTGTTGCTATAATTGACCAGTGTAATATTGACATATTTTCAAGTAATGATTTTATGGGGAATATTGTTATACCTTTACTATTTTTCTTTTTGCTGATAAATTTATACTTCTAATATTTTGGAAACCACCAGCACACTCAGTGTATTTAAGCAAACTGTTATTGTTGGCCTTACCATGAAATAACTAGGAAAATCAAACTACAAACTGCATGATTCCGAGAGGAAAGATGTAGTATTGCAGTTCATGGCCAGTGAATTGAGAACACTCCATTTCTCAAAATTACCGAAATTAGTCGGATGATTTTGCTGTTATTGAGGTTCATGACACAAATTGGTTTCACTGCACTTTCCTTTATATGTAAAAAGCATAAATGTGACAGATGTTTAATCATCTATGCATAAGTTTTTTGCCTGATTATATTCAGTCGCTGATTCATTCAACCTTGTTGCCAAGTTTTCTAGCTCAGATTTATCTGGTGTGTTTTCTCTAATCCTTTCATCAGCTGCCTTCATTTTGATATTGATCACCATTTCCCAAGTGTTTTAGCATAGATGTTTTCATATTAATCTCTGAAGTTTATTTACCTTAATATTTCTCAAGTGTGAGGAGGGCAGACAATTTCTGAACATTCACAAATTAGGGCTTTTGAGGTGAGTTGAAGAAAGTTTTCCAATCAAACATAATTACACAATTGAGTTAGATTCATGTAGACAATTGTTTATCAAAATAGTAAATGCAATATACCAAAGCAGATATAACAAGGTGTAAAGCTGGATGAACACAGCAGCCCAAGCAGCATC
>NW_025971595.1:0-8159 GCF_021869965.1 Rhincodon typus
ATTAAAAAGTAAAGTTAGACCCTCTCGAGTCGGAAGGAAACCGTCGCACAGAGGCACAATTCCCGCTTTAAAATGGTGCCTTAATGATTCGACCACATTCCGATGATGTTAGGAACATTTCATACTTTCCGAACTCCACCCAAGAAATCCAGAAACAAGGCTCTGTCTCTTTGCATTTTGAACCCTCCCTTCCTCTCAGCAGTTCTTTATTTTAAGCTGATAAAAATTCTGACCAAAGTTGAATGCAACATTCGCACGTTTCAATGAGATAAATCAAATTCCTTTTTTGAATGTTTCAATGACCTGTGGAGTTTGCATCAAATTGAATTGAAGCGAGTTAAACAGCTTTTTCCCGCAACATAATTCAATTTTGAATAGCCATATGAGAAATGTTTGCGATCTGAAAAATAATCATCTTTTATTCTCTCTCCGCAAATATTTTTTGACATTTCGAACATTTCCAAGACGTTTGTCGATCGTTGAGTCATTTCCAAACCCTCAGAACCTGGCAATTTCCCATAAACTTTGTTCAAAATTGACTATGCTCCTTAGCGTCTTATCCCACGACAAATTAAAACTGCGCCAGCAGAGACTTGGACTCACAACCTCGGCATTACACACGCCTCTACACAGTCATATAAATACTGCGGGCTAACCAACTACGCCACTGGAGCGACACACACTGAATATTTCCAATTATACCTTATCGGTTGGCAAATCGGCTGTGAACTGGGATTATATGATTCTTTTCCCAAGTGGTTCCTGACTTTTTTGAGGAAATTACTGAAGCACGGAGTGCTAAACTGGATTAATTACTGCTGTGCACATTTTCAGCATTTTCCTACAGTGTTCCCTGAGCCTTTGATGTTTCCAGCCTGTAGAAATCTGTCAATCAGGCTCTTGCCAGGGTTGCGCGGTTTTGACTGTAGGGTGAAGCTGAATGGGCCTGGCAAAATTTCCCTGCAATGTCGGGAAGTCAGAGAAGTTTATAAAGTCATGAGGGCTATGAACAGGGTGAATGGTCGAGGTCTTTTTTCACCGGCTGGGCCAGTCCAAAACTACAGGGAATATATTTAAGGTGAGAGGGGAAAAATAAAATGGGAGCTGAGGGGCATTTTTCACGCAGAAGGTGGTGCGTGTATGGAATGAACTGACGGAGGAAGTTGTGGAGGCTGGTGAAATGACAATATTTCAAAGGCATCTGGATGATTGCATGAATCGGAAGGGTTTAGAGGGATAAGGGCCAAATGCTGGCAAATGGGGCTAAATTAATTTCGGATATCTGGTCGGCATGGACGAGGTGCACCGAAGTATCTGTTTACGTGCTGTCCATCCTGACGATGCTACAGTTGCTAACCCCCAGTTTAATCATTTGTTTGCGTAGGCTGCGGGAGCCTGTCTCTGTGGCGCAATCGGTTAGCGCATTCGGCTATTAACTGAAAAGTTGCTGGTTTAAGACCACCCTGAGACGAAAGGGCTACTTTGCTTTTAACCCCGATGACCATTCTCCGTGACAAGTTCTCAGTGAGAATTTTGGCTGCAAGAAGGTAATCATGTTCGCTCCTCAGGTATCGAGCGAATCCCCAAACAGACAGCTCTTAACGCGCAACCAAAGCAAAAATGACAAGGCGAATGCAGTTGTAGACACAGCAAAGCATGAATGCTGTCTGTGGGACACCTCGACTTGTCTGTGTCACGAACTGCTCACACAAGTGGCAGCGGGGCAATTCCAAACTGCGCTTTCAATTATACTGGGAGTTTAGTCCAACGCCACTTTCCGGAAAGTGCTCAAATAAGGGAAAAACAGAACAGAATTAGAATGACCCATGAAAAGTGACAATTAGCAATCACAGTCTCGAAGCGCTGGGTTTCCCTTCTGATCAACAATGCGGGTGTGCCTGCACGGCAATGATTGCAGCGGATCGAGAAGGCAGCTCATCAGTTCCCTTCTCCAGGGCAGAAATGAAGGAAATGAGAGAAAATTAACAAAACTTTACATCGAAATTACTCTCCTTTTCGCCACAACAGCAAATAACTGCGATTAGAATTCATGCAGGATTTGATTTCACAGCAGCAGTGGTACAACAATCTCTATTCGCTCTCAGTGAAAAGGATGAACAACGTAACTTGCCTGGAACATGAAGCAGCAGCGCAGCCTGCTTTTTCCGATACCATGCTGGGGGCAATCCATGCCACTGTACCATGGAAACATGGCCTGGACGCTGGCCCGATGGCGGATCTGTGCTGTCCCACATCAAAGATCAGTTTGCGAGCAACAAAGACATTTGGTTGCGTTCAACTTAAACGCAGCTCATCCCGACCATGCTTCCGCACAACCTACGCCTCCTCAGAGACTGGAACCTCAATCCAGCACCTCAGACCATGACGAGCTGTTAGCTCAGAAATGACATCTTCCGATGTTGCTACTGCAACACAACAACAGCGAAGGCACAGGGAAAGGCTTCGAGGATCCCTATCCGGCTCGTACATTTTCTCAACTATTCGGGTATGCCCGGTTACAATATCAATTTCCCACCAGATGCTGATAGCCCATCCATCAAAACAAACATCAATGTAAAGCTGAATCTACCTTGTGAGACTTGGTCGAGGAACAAATGCAATGCACCTGTGAGGAAATGTGCTTGGTTCTGCTTCGGTAAAGAAATATGAACTGTACAACATTTCTGGAACTTAGATTTTCACTTTGGAGAATGTTATCGCTCATTGCTCGAAACAGAACAGCTGTCGCATTTACAAGTATTATTAAGAAATAAAGAAAATAAAGCCCTTTCCTCACATTTGAACATGTGTTAAAATATGCACCATTCCAAAGGTTTACAAAGTGCACAAGATTGGAAACAGTGGAAGAAGATAATGGGCACTGGGCACATTCTTGTAACTAATATATTGGAAAAACAGGGAGATCAGTGCCCTCTGTCATTTGTACTGCCATCTGTAAGCTTATCACTTTCTGTCTTACATTCGCACCACTTGCTTTCCATTTAAAGCTTGGATTCACCATCAGTCTGAATTTACACCAAGCAGCTAATTAATCTGAGAACTCTACAGGCAGAGGGATGTCGAGTTAAATTCTGGACAGAAGCAGGCAGAGAGTGGGTAAATTGATATCAAGTATGACAACCAGAAAAAAAAACAAATAATTAGAACGGATAAGCTTGACGCATTGAATAAGATCCATATGGTCCATTCTATCTGCTCCCCCATCCCACGAGATCATGGATAATCTGATCATCCAGAGACGCCACTTCCATGCCTTATCCACTTAATCCTTCATATCCTTAATAATTAAAAATGTATATTTGAGCTTTTATTATACTTATCGACCCACCCTAACAGCCCTCTGTAGTAAAGAATTCCACAGACTCATAGCCCCTGAGAGAAAATGAATCCTCTTCGTCTCTGTCAAGATGATCAGAGGATTTGATAAGGTGGACAGTGGGAGCCTTTTTCCTCGGATGGTGATGGCTAGCACGAGGGGACGTAGCTTTAAAGTGAGGGGTGATAGATATAGGACAGATGTCAGAGGTAGGTTCTTTACTCAGAGAGTAGTAAGTGCGTGGAATGCCCTGCCTGCAAAAGTAGTAGACTCGCCAACTTTAAGGGCGTTTAAATGGTCATTGGATAAACATACGGATGATAATGGAATTGTTTAGGTTAGACGGGCTTCAGATTGGTTTCACAGGTCGGCGCAACATCGAGGGCCGAAGGGCCTGTACTGCGCTGTAATGTTCTATGTTCTATGTTCTATGTCCTAAGTGGGTGACTCCTCAGACTGAGATGATGCCCCCTGGTCCTGAACTCTTCCACACAGAGAAAACATCCTCCACACATTTATCTTGTCAAGCCCCCTCAGAATATTAACTGTTTCAATGCGGTCTTCACTCATTCTTTTAAAGTCCAATAAGTACAGGCCCAACCTATTCAATCTCTCCTCACACGAAAATCCCTCTACACACCAGAGAACGCGGTGAACCTTTACTGCACTGACCCAATGCTAATGTATCTTTCTTTAGATGTGGGTTCCAAAGCTGTTCACTGTATTCTGCCTGTACATTGTATAACTGTAACAATCCCTCTCTACATTAATTGTCCATTCTCTTTGAAATAAAGGCTACATTAAAGTTGATTTCCGTCACCTGACGAAGGAGCCGCTCTCCAAATGCTTTTGATTTCAAATGAACCTGTTGGACTACTGACTTCTGACTCATTATTTAGCTTCTTACTTATTTTTGTGTCATCCACATTGTTGATAATGATACATTCACTTCAATCATGTAAGTCATTGGTTGTGTCTTGGGGGGAAAGTGATTGATGTGAAATGATGTTGAAACTCCCATGATTCAGCAACCTGCAAGAATTCAGAACTACGTGCCTGATGCTCCAGTGTCTTCGTCTCGACTACAATACCGTCCCTGGTCACTGAATAATGTCTTATTTGTTTTGTGCATATTTTCTGAAGGAAGGTGACTTGCAAAGCGTTTGAAAACTAAATGGTCACAGTAGTTCTGGCAGAATCAGTGGACTGAGAGTTCAACTTTCACATCAGAGCTGAAGATCCCAGTCAGACAATAGATCGAGGAACAACACGGAAGAGAGGCTTTGGAGTGAAAGAGGAGGAAAAGCGAGGGACGTGAAATGTTGGAAAGCAATACATGGGATCTGTCTCAAGAGTTGGAGCTCGAAGGCTCATTGTGGGTGCTGATGGGTCAGATTTTCTACCTGCTGTTTGAATGGACTCACACAGCAGTCCCTGTTTTAACAATTACAACTCGCTTCAAATCAAAACGTTAATGAATGTTGCTGTCCCAAAATTGTTCAATTATTCGCCAAGTGAGAGACACCTTTGGTTTATGGGTTATTGTCATTTCCTCAGACCTTTACATAGAATCCTTACAGTGTGGAAGCAGGCCCTTCAGCTTAACAAGTCCACACTGGCCCTTGGAGCATCCTACCTCTATAACCCACCTAATCTGCACATCGCTGAACTCCACGGGCTATTTAGCATGGCCAATCCACCGAGCCTGCACATCTTGGGACTGTGCGAAGAAACCGGAGCACACCCATGCAGGCACGGGGAGAATGTGCAAACTCCACACAGAGAGTCACCCGAAGGTGGAATCAAACCCAGATACCTGGGCTGTGAGGTAGCGGTGCTAACCACTGAGCCACCATGCTGCTCTTAGTGGGCATATCTGAGTGCCACTCTGTCGGTATCAAGTGGAGGATGATTGAAATGTTGATTGAACTGCTCCTTCAGTCAGTATCGGGCCAGTTGGCCAGATTGATCCAATTGCAACAAACCGCTCCCCACCATCTTCTCAGAGGCAACTGGGACGTTGTAATAAATGCTGAAGGTACTCACGTCTCGGGGAAGAATTAAAAAAAAAGAGGCTTGAAGTTTCTTTACGCTCATCAGATTGATAAATGTTCTAATTTACTGCTAACACTAGTCATGACTATTTTGCTGCTGTTATTTCAAAGGATAGCGTGGCTGAGCAGTCCAAGGCACCGGATTTAAGCTCCAGTCTTTAATGAGTGGTGGGTTCGAATACGGCCGTTACCAGTATTGTTTGTGATGTACCCCAGGAAAGGTCAATTTTGTAATTGGGTGTACATCATTCCTCGGGCTTCTGGCAGTTTCAGTGAAGAAAGCAACAAAATGGCAACAGGTACTGAAAACAATGAGAGCTCCAGCTGTACAGCACCTCCTCAGATCTCCACTTGGGGACTTTGCATGCCATGTTGGCGCCAGTTTCTGTGTCTCCAGTGGCTGAAAGAGCTGTGGCTCGAGACCACCCAGGGATACTGCCTTTGTGGTTTCAGATCAAACAATTATACCAACCATGTACCTACATTTCACCCACGAGAACTCTATGATGGGTTTGGGTTAAAACTGGCACCATCAGTGATTCACCATCGACTCCACCGGAAGAGGGACAAGTCGCAGACTATGACTCCGTACTGTCCAATCAGAGAGTGTTGTGGCCCTTTGATCTTTTAGTTATAAATTCTGTGTCTGTCACCTCTCTCACTAACACCTGATGAAGAAGTGAGGCTCCGAAAGCTTGTGTTTTCAAATAAACTAGTTGGACTATAACCTAGCGTCGAGTGATTTCTGACTTTGTCTGCTCCAGTCCAACACCGGCACCTCCACATTCGGGGATTTTGCGCAGTTTGTTGACGCCCGTTTCCGTGGCTCAACGGATCAGCATCAGGATGTAAATTGAAAAAGATGCTGGCTCGAGACCATGTGCTTCAGTTGCTTTGGTCAAGCAATTAAGGCTCCAAGTCCTTCCATTTAACCCACGCAAAATCCATGACAAGATTGAATTCAAAACACACCCATCAAAGACTCTCTCTTACCCTGCTCCACACAGAGTGAGATAGAGACAAACAGCGGGATTTGATCCCTCTCTCCAATTTCCCGCTGCCAGCAGAAAGCGGCCACTGCAGCTTCAATCACGGCTTCCTGTCCATCTCTGGGACACAGTTTACAGAAACTGATTCCTCATGAACGGTTCTTCTCGTGTGAAACGGGCGAAAAAGCTTTTGTTCAATTTGACAACGGATGCAGCAGATTCTCCTTGTCTTTAGAACCTTTTTAACCAAACCCTTGTCTTTAAATTAGAAGCAGTAATATGTTGTAATGAGAACAGCAATATAAAGACGAACTCTGCTCACATTTATCGAAAAGTGGGAAAAACACAACTTGTTCGGTTAATGAAGGAGCAGCGCTGTGAGGCGAATGTAATAACCACTACACCGCAGAAACACAGCGGGCCCACCGACACTATTTTTTATACTGTCTTGCTCAATTATGCACAGGCTATCCAGTCATCTATTACGTTGCAGTTTCTGATGCATGAGACCCTCTCTCAGAGGACACCTATGCCTGCAGTGTTGGGTCTGTAGTTTGGTGATTCGCCGAGTGGCTGTGAGTTCATTTCTTTCTGGAGCCTGCGAGAATTGTCACCACCTGCTGCATCCAACATCCAAAGGAGCTCTTTAAATGTCGTTTGAAATTATTTGTGATGCAACAGTGTTAACGCCACCATGTCATTTCCCCCATCAGCCAGAAATGCGTTTGAAATTCCACATTCCTGTTTGTCCTTCCAGGTGTTTGAGAGACGTCTTTCGGAAGCAGCTGATGTGAGGAATGTTCCAGTTTGGCAGTTTGAATGAGGTGGAGCAGTATAAATTGCAGAGTGACGAGGAAGCAATGGGGCAGCAACATGGACAGGGAAGCGACCGAATGATTATTTTCTTTGCTGTAAACAGAGTCTGATTTTGAAGTTTGAAATTGAACAATATAAGCCAGGTGGGTGAAATCCTTGCTTTCTGGAGGTTGGTCTCTCCTGAGGCTACTGTCACTTTTATGGGAATGTTTCTGATTGCTTCTGTTTGCGGGTGAAAATGAGGTTCAGTTCCCCGAAGGGGACATGAACACTGTTTTACCATCTCAAACTTCACTCCCATTTATTGTAACTTTTGAGATTAAAACGTCACAGGGAAAATATTATTGAGATGAACACTTGAAACGGCAGAGCATACAAGGCTACAGGCCAAGTGCTGGAAACGGGGATTGATGGGCCGATAAAAACTCGACGATGCGATCATTTTGGAAGAGAAAAGAAGTCAAAAGCTGCATCATTAAGAAACAATTCATGTGCTTCTGCCCTCATCTCTTGTGGTCTAGTGGTTAGGATTTGGCACTTTCACCTCTGCGGCCTGGGTGTGATTCCCGGTCAGGGAAACAGGATTGATTGTTCCTGACAGGGACAACAGCAAAGGTAAAGCAGTTGTGACGGGAATCCTTTCAATGTCTCGGATCAGTTCATGTCCCCGAGAACACGAGAATCAACGCCCCAGCCTCTTAAAGATGGGAATGGTGCCGGAACTCTTTTTGTTCAGTACGACAGTTCACCCTTCATTCTCCTCTGATTTCCCTTCCCAAAGAGATTCTAAAGTTCATTGAAGCTGAGACTGGGTGATTTGTTTTGTTTCTTTGATATTCCTACGAGCTGCAGTGATTGGGTCGGTGGGTTTGGGAAAGCAATAGGCCAGCGTGAGCAGCTTTTGGGACAGTTTCAGCTTCTCTGAAGAGGCTGGGACATTGGTGACATTCACTGATAGGAGAT
>NW_025971595.1:8259-10508 GCF_021869965.1 Rhincodon typus
TAGTCAGGCGCGTTATCCATTGCGCCACTGGCCCCCTATGTGGTGCTACCTTGTACACTGCAGTTATGGTATTTACATGGACATGAGTAGCAATGGTAACAGTCACAACATGAACAGCCAGCAAAGTTCATCACTGTCACTGCTTCAGTTCAATGGTCCCGACTTTGTGATGCGGCGAGTTTCACTGCCACAGAAAACACGTTTGTCCTCAGGGAGTTGCCATTCACCCTATCCAGTCCGTTCAGCCATTCAATGAGATCACGATTGTTCTAATAAATCTCAACTCCACTTTCCTGTTTTCCCTCCACTACGTGAGGAAAACTCGAGCCTAATCACACCATCGTATATTCCTGTTATTTTTCGGAAGTTTAGATTACTTTAATGACCTGTGTGTGTTTACAGGAAATTGAATAATATGAAACGAGCAAAAAAGCCCTTCCTGCAATTTAACCCAGTGCAGAGTCAACCATATGAGAAAGTTCAGAGAGCGAAAACATTACCTCCATTTCTCCCTGCACAGACATCGCTCTTCACGAGTTGAATATTTGCAGCATTTTTCTTTGTAATTGAGACATTTTCACAGACAGATCCTCCCCCTGTCCACAAACATCTGTATTGCCGAAAACTATTTTGGTTCAGATTAAAATTGCTTTCCCAAATCCTGATGCCCCAATAATCCCTGCTCCATGTCAATAAAAGCAGCTCGGGGTGAGGTGGGAGCTGACAGCCTCGGCATTTCACGCGCCTCTATACCGTCATAGAAGGAGCGCGCGCTCACCGATTGCGTCACTGGAGCCACAGAGTAGTTCCGCGCGCTCATTGCCATCCCCATTTCCGGTTGTATCTTCGCGGCTGCGCCACTGCGTTTCTCTGGTTCCGGGGCCTGGGAACTGGGATTAAGTGGTCTTCTGCAGCAGTGGTTACTTCCTTGTGTGAGAACACTGGTGAAGTAATTGATGTTAAACTGCAACGCTATTCAAATATACATTTCAACAATATCCTGCACTCTCCCCTGAACCTTTGATGTTTGTTGAAACCTATCAATCTCAGTCTTCAACTTACTCAATGATACAGTCTGGGAGCATCGAAGTTAAAGATTGCAGCCCACTCTGAGTTCTTACACGTCAGTCCACTGTTCGCCAAGTATTCCCGTTGTGTATCCGGTGCTGTTCCTAACACATCCTCAGCCATTGTTCTTATCGTACTTTTTAATCATGTCTTTTACTGTGTTGCCGTGATCGTATAGTGGTTAATATTCTGCATTGTGGCCACAGCAACCTCGGCTCGAATCCGAGTCAAGGTAGCCATTATTCTTCCCCATTTTGCTCCTTGGGACTCGTCATTAGTTAAGGAATTATTTGATTTGCATGAAAATATTCAGTGAGGTGGTGGTTTTATTCCCTCAAACACTCCCTCTCTCACATGTCTGCGTTTGATGTATCAGAATTCAAACTTGCCTCTTCTCGCAGACATTTCTCCCTCCCACTATCACAGACCCTCTTTTACGTCCTTCCTCCCAGGTTACTGAGGCACTGCACAATCTAACACTCGCTCCACATTGACACATTGTCAAATGCGTGTTATTACTATCTTTCCTCCCATTCACAGTGGGACATGTCACAGGATGCACGGTGCTGTCTGAACCAGCGCCGGACATATTTGCAGCTCCCGGGGAGACAGAGTATCATTGAAAGTGCCAACACGTACCTTCTGCAAGGTGCACCTTGTGTCTGTTTTGGAATGAAATCGGTTTGAAAGATTAGTTCCGGATTGAAGTGTTTACTGGAAGCAGGAATTTGAGGAAGAAACAGTGTAAACCGATCGAGATTTGACTGAAGAAACAGCAAATAGCTTTAAAATTTTCGAGTAGATTTGTAGCTCGAGTTGTGGATGTTGTGGTTGGTTGTCTCGCCGAGCTGGTTCGTTGTTCCGCAGACGTTTCATTACTCTATTGGTTAACAACATCAGTGCAACCTCCGATGAAGCGCTGTTGTGTTTTCCCGCCTGGTATTTAAACTCTGGTATCGGTTGAGCTGGATTACCTCACTTCCTGTTTTCTTTGCAATGGAGTACATTTGGGGTCGAGCTCTGTTTTGTTATTGATGGCTTTCTCAGTGGAGTACCAGGCTTCTTGGAATTCCCGTGCTTGTCTCTGCTTTGCCTGTCCCAGGATCCTGGCATTGTCCCAATCGAATTGGTGGCTCTCCTTATTCATGTGGATGGAGATGAATGAGTATTGGCCGTGTCTT
>NW_025971596.1:0-10505 GCF_021869965.1 Rhincodon typus
TCCCTATTTATTTCAAAACCCCCTTCCCCTCCCCCTTTTCTGATGAAACGTCAGCCTCTCTGCTCCTATGATGCTGCTTGGCCTGATGTGTTCATCCAGCCCTGCACCTTGTTGTCCATGTATATACCCTCGGTCGTACAATGTAATGTGGCTCCCAGTTTACAAAGAGTTTGTCGGCCCAGTAGGGGGAGTGGGGCTGTCTTAGAAATAATAAAAGTATCCGTGACATCTCTTACCTTTATTTTCAAATTGAGCTGGCCGGGAAAGAGGGTTCCGCCTGTGGGACATCAGCTATCCCCACGGTTTCAATTAGGCGGCCACTTTCTAGGACGTCCGCAGAGGGGGGTACAGAGGACATGGTGGCACCAGTATCGATCAGACGGTCCAAATATTTTTTTCCCAATTTAATA
This sequence comes from Rhincodon typus, assembly GCF_021869965.1. Classification (NCBI taxonomy): domain Eukaryota; kingdom Metazoa; phylum Chordata; class Chondrichthyes; order Orectolobiformes; family Rhincodontidae; genus Rhincodon; species Rhincodon typus. The sequence goes on from NW_025971596.1 coordinate 411, forward strand.
GTAGTCATAGGCTCCTGCCTCATCGTTTTGGACAGTCTGATGATGGCTGCCTGTACCACCCTCCCCTCCCGGCACCTCTATGCTGATGAATTTGGGGGACTAAAAGAGAAAGGGGGCATCTGTCCTGGCCTCGCCCTGATCTACATTCCCGGGCCCAGTGACCCTTCCTTCCACAATTGTTACACGGGTCTTGGGATTTATCTCAAGACCACTTTTTCTCCTTCCGCCCCCTCCTCTCCTATTGGCCTGGGGATATCCTACTTTTTTAATAAAATTGTCCCATCGTTTCGGGCTTGCTCTCCTCCTGGGAAACGAAAAGGCCCTGTCTGTCCATATTCATTAATGAAGTGACCACTTCTCCCCATTGTTGATTTTGCCAATTTGTAAGCCTGCACCTGTCGGGGTAGCATACAGTTTAGTAAGGTTTGAACTGCCAGTGGTCCAGTTTCCAGGGGAATACCTGCATGTTCTTCCCATTTACTTCTATACCTGGCTATAAAATCTGAGATAGCCTCCCCTTTTTGCTGCAGGCTATCTCGCTATGTTTTCGTGCTCCTCTCATTATAGCTTCCTTCCCTCTATTCTCTAGCCAGTGAGACAGAGACTCATTCCCGATTGCAAGTTGGTCATCGTTTGGTCTCCAATCTCCGTTTTCACCGGGGGGAATAGTGAATCCCTCTTTTAGAGATGACCACGAATTTCCACATGCACATTTCAGTAGCATCTGCACATCCCCAGGGAGGGGAGAATAGATTGTACATATTTGTACCAGCCAGTTACGAGAAGCATTGGGTCTCTTTAAGGGGTCCGGGGCTTCGGATACCATGGCTCGGGCTTCTGCCGGAGTCCAGGGTTTTAGTATAGGAACATCTCCTATCATAATACGGGGAGCTTGTAAAACCTCCCCCTCCCCTCGTCTTATCCTTAGCTTTTCGGCTAGGCTGTCTTCGGAAGTCGCTAGTGCTACTAACTGTCGACTCGGATTCCCCTGTGGTCTGGGATTCCTCCCTTCCACCGACAGCCTCCTGTGCCAAGGGGCCCAGGTAGGGTGGGGGTAGGGCTGCAGCCATTAGTATCAATTTGTCCACTCCGTCCCCACCGGGGGGAGGGGCGCTAGCCGGGGCAGGAAGGCGGGGATATAATCCCACTACTGGGGGTTTAGTTTCTACTGCCTTTTTTAGCCACTGACTCTATTTGGTCTTTTTTCTTGGGGAGTTTTGGTGGCTGGTATCTTCGTGCCACTTCCTTCCACCTTTTAAAACACCCCAACATATACTCCACATCCCAATTTGGGTTGCCGTCCCCTTCTCGCGTGACATCCTCTCAAGTTTGAATTAGTTTTAAATTAAAGCTTCCCCGATAAGACCACTGTCCATCCGACCAACCATATAAATCACTACTAAAGGTAACCGCATACCGATCATCTCCGGTTTCTTTAATTACAGTATCGGCTCGGGATCCTGGTGGGACTAAGGGGTACCCCAATAGTTGTCGCTGTTTCTTAACTTTCTTTATCTTTTTTTAAAGTTTTCTGTCCTACCTTCAACGGTCCGTTCTTTTTACCTCCAGCGTTCCTCCTCTTGTCAGCAGGACCAGCATTACCTGATCGACTGCTTCTGTTCCCCATCATCTCCTATCGGCTTTGTCTCCTCTACCTCTTTCCTGTGAAAGTGAAGGTTATACAAAACAGTCCTAGTCTATAACCCCTTATTTACACTGAGCGCTCACCGGTTTTCCTGCCTTGTCGCGAGCCCTGGAGTCGAGTTATCATTCACCTTAGTGGAGACGTTTGAGTCTGATTTCCTTTGGCCCCCAATTCTTCCTAGCCCTCACCCTGTTCCTCAGCCCTCGGGTGTCTTGGCAGTTTTCTCGGACTAGGTCACTGGCCGGGCAGTCTTCTTAGACTGTGGGTGGCCTGGAGCAATCCCCCTTCCAGCTAGGATTTGCTCAACTCGGTCCGGCTCAGATCTGTCCCCCTCCTTGTTGGATAGTCTAGGTTTCAGACTCCAGTGCCTCCACTCAGACGATTCCGTCTGAATCCCGTTCTGTGGGATCCTGCCAGCTACACCAAATTTTGTAGAAATTTTTATTATTTCTACTTAACTAATAATGAGACTTGACTCCAGCTCCCGTTCGAAGCAGTTTATTTTCTTACTTGGTACCAAGGAGAGTGAGTGTCGATCTCCACCGGCACCTGACACTGCAAATAGAGAGTATAACAATCTCCTTTATATCATTAACTTCAGAGCAGGGTGTTCCCGTGACATCTTGTGTTTGTCGATTCATTCATTGTAAGTTTAAAGAAAACAGACGCTGCTCGAGGTAACAGGAATGCTGTCTTACAGATACCTTAATAATGACTTCTTCAAATGACCTTCGGCATGCAGCTGGCATAGGGAGTGATATACAGTTTGATTGAAGCTCCAGCTTATCAGTAACTAGGCTCCACAGGGATACAAGGGACATCTCTAATTCAGCCTAAAACCTTGGTATAGTGACAATATATCAAGAGATCCTCCTCTAGCTCTAGCTAAGATAACCTGCATATAGTGATAACGCAGTCTGAGTAACTACCTCCCGACTTCTGCCAAGCTCATTAAAACCCCACATGCTAAATTAATTAAAAATTCTCTCTATGACATCAGTTTCTCCCATGTCTTCCCTTTCTGTTTTGGCCTAAATTCCCATCTACCTTCGTGCTGTAAAATTTTTTCTTCCACACTCGTAATCTTATACACCTGTCTCAGGTCCCCTCTCAAACTTCAATCTTCCAAGAAAAACAACCCCTGCCTAATCAGGCTTTCCTCATGTCTCAGATCACCCAACACAGGAAGCATCCTGGTAAATTTCCTGTGTCCTCTGTCCAGTGTATTCACATCCTTTTATAATACAGTGACCAGAACTTCGCACAGAACTACGGCTATAGCCAAACAGCATTTGATTTAGTTCCAGCGTAATATGCAATCACACCAGGAATGAAAACACTCTGACAATTCTGGATTTTGTGATGTGGAATGAGGTAGATTGATTAGGGAGTTAAAAGTGAAGGGGGAAGTGACACAATATGATAGAATTCACCCTGTAGTTTGAGAGGGAGAATGTGTAATCACGTGGAAAAGTATAACAATTGAGTAAAGGTAACTAAAAGGACAAGAGTTGATTGAAAGGGGAGCCAAGCAGGAAAGAGAATGAGGGAGCAATGGAAAATTACAGCACAGGAACAGGCCCTTCGGCCCCCCCAAGCCTGCGCCGATCCAGATCCTCTATCTAAACCTGTCGCCTATTTTCCAAGGATCTGTATCCCTCTACTCCCTGCCCATTCATGTATCTGTCTAGATACATCTTAAATGATGCTATCGTGCCCGCCTCTACCACCTCCGCTGGCAACGCGTTCCAGGCACCCACCACCCTCTGCGTAAAGAACTTTCCACGCATATCTCCCTTAAAACATTTCCCTTCTCACCTTGAAATCATGACCCCTAGCAATTGAGGCCCCCAATCTGGGGGAAAAGCTTCTTGCTATCCACCGTGTCCATACCTCTCATGATTTTGTAGACCTCAATCAGGTCCCCCCTCAACCTCTGTCTTTCTAATGTAAATAATCCTAATCTACTCAACCTCTCTTCATAGCTAGCGCCCTCCAACAACCTGGTGAACCTCCTCTGCACCCTCTCCAAAGCATCCACATCCTTTGGGTAATGTGGCGACCAGAACTGTACGCAGTATTCCAAATGTGGTCGAACCAAAGTCCTATACAACTATAACATGACCTGCCAACTCTTGTACTCAATACCCCGTCCGATGAATGAAAGCATGCCGTATGCCTTCTTGACCACAGTATCAACCTGCGTTGCCACCTTCAGGGTACAATGGACCTGAACACCCAGACCTCTCTGTGCTTCAATTTTCTCCAGGGCTTTTCCATTTACCGTATAGTTCGCTCTTAAATTGGATCTTCCAAAATGCATCACCTCGCATTTGCCTGGATTGAACTCCATCTGCCATTTCTCTGTCCAACTCTCCAATCTATCTATATTCTGCTGCATTCTCCGACAGTCCCCTTCACTATCTGCTACTCCAATCTTAATTTCATCTGCAAACTTGCTAATCAGACGATCTATACCTTCCTCCAGATCATTTATGTATATCACAAACAATAGTGGTCCCAACACGGATCTCTGTGGAACACCACTGGCCACAGTTCTCCATTTTGAGAAACTCCCTTCCGCTACAACTCTGTCTCCTGTTGCCCAGCCAGTTCTCTATCCATCTAGCTAATACACCCTGGACCCCATGTGACTTCACTTTCTCCATCAGCCTACCATGGGGAACCTTATCAAACGCCTCACTGAAGTCCATATATATGACATCTACAGCCCTTCCTTCATCTATCAACTTTGTCACTTCCTCAAAGAATTCTATCAAGTTGGTAAGAAATGACCTTCCCTGCACAAAACTATGCTACCTATCACTAATAAGCCCATTTTCTTCCAAATGTAAATAGTTCCTATCCCTCAGTATCTTCTCCAGCAGCTTCCCCGCCATTGACGTCAGGCTCACCAGTCTATAGTTACCTGGATTATCCTTGCTACCCTTCTTAAACAAGTGGACAATATTAGCAATTCTCCAGTCCTCTGGGACCTCACCCGTGCTCAAGGATGCTGCAAAGATTTCTGTTAAGGCCCCAGCTATTTCCTCTCTTGCTTCCCTCAGTAACCTGGGATAGATCCTATCCAAACCTGGGGACTTGTCCACCCTAATGCCTTTTAGAATACCCAACACTTCCCCCTCCTTATGCCGACTTGACCTAGAGTAATCAAACATCTATCCGTGGGCGACACGGTGGCACAGTGGTTAGCACTGCTGCCTCACAGCGCCAGGGACCTGGGTTCGATTCCAGCCTCGGGTGACTGTCTGTGTGGAGTTTGCACATTCTCCCCGTGTCTGCGTGGGTTTCCTCCGGGTGCTCCGGTTTCCTCCCACAATCCAAAGATGTGCAGGTTAGGTGGATTGGCTATGCTAAATTGCCTAATGTGTTCAGGGAGGTAGAGGGTGTATATTAGATGAGTCATAGGGGGATGGATGTGGGTGGGATGCTCTGAGGTTCGGTGTGGACTTGTTGGGCCGAAGGGCCTGTTTCCACACTGTAGGGATTCTAATTCTAATTCTAATCCCTAACCTCAACATCCGTCACGTCCCTCCCCTCGGTGAATACCGACGCAAAGTACTCATTAAGAATCTCACTCATTTTCTCTGACTCCTCACATAACTTCCCTCCTTTGTCCTTGAGTAGGCCAACCCTTTCTCTAGTTACCCTCTTGTTCCTTATGTACGAATAAAAGGCTTTGGGATTTTCCTTAATCCTGTTTGCTAAAGATATTTCATGACCCGTTTAGCCCTCTTAATTCCTTGTTTCAGATTGGTCCTACTTTCCCAATATTATTCCAAAGCTTCGTCTGTTTTCAGTTACCTAGACCTTTTGAGTGCTTCCTTTTTCTTCTTTGCTAGTCTCACAATTTCACCTGTCATCCATGGTTCCCTAATCTTGCCCTTTCTATTCATCATTTTCACAGGGACATGTCTGTCCTGCACTCTAATCAACCTCTCTTTAAAAGCCTCCCACATATCAATTGTGGATTTACCCTCAAACAGCTGCTCCCAGTCCACATTCCCCAGCTCCTGCTGAATTTTGCTATAGTTAGCCTTTCCCCAGTTTAGCACTGTTCCTTTAGGACCATTCTCGTCTTTGTCCATCAGTATTCTAAAACTTACAGAATTGTGATCACTATTCCCAGAGTGATCCCCAAACGAAACTTCAACCACCTGGCCGGGCTCACTCCCCAATGCCAGGTCCAATATGGTCCCCTCCCGAGTTGGACTATTTACATACTGCTCTATAAAACCCTCCTGGATGCTCCTTACAAATTCTGCTCCATCTAAAGCCCTAACGCTAAGTGAATCCCAGTCAATTTTGGGAAAATTAAAATCTCCCATTACCACCACCCTGTTGCTCCTACATCTTTCCATAATCTGTCTACATATTTGTAGCTCTGTTACTGCATCCTTCCTATTTCTGAGCTCTGCCCATATTGCCTCACTGCTCAAGTGCTCCACAGGGCTTTCCTTCAGCACAGCTGTGATATCCTCTTTGACCAGTAATGCAACTCCTCCACCCCTTTTACCTCCTTCGCTATCCTGCCTGAAGCATCTATATCCTGGGATATTTAGTTGCCAATCTTGCCCTTCCCTCAACCAAGTCTCAGTAATAGCAGTAACATCATACTCCCAGGTACTAATCCAAGCCCTAAGTTCATCTGCCTTGCCTACTACACTTCTCGCATTAAAACAAATGCACCTCAGACCACCTGTCCCTTTGTGTTCATCATCTGCTCTCTGCCAACTCTTCCCTTTAGTCACACTGACTTCATTATCTAGTTCCTTACAGGCTTTAGTTACTACCTCCTTACTGTCCACTAACCTCCTCTTTTGGTTCCCATCCCCCTGCCACATTAGTTTAAACCCTCCCCAACAGCATTTGCAAAAGCACCCCCTAGGACATAGGTTCCAGTCCTGCCCAGGTGTAGACCATCCAATTTGTAATAGTCCCACCTCCCCCAGAACCGGTGCCAATGTCCCAAAAATCTGAACCCCTCCCTCCTGCACCATCTCTCAAGCCACTCATTTATCCTGCCTATTCTTTCATTTCTACTCTGACTAGCACGTGGCACTGGTAGCAATCCTGAGATTACTACCTCCGAGGTCCTACTTTTTAACTTGGCTCCTAACTCCCTAAATTCTGCTTGTAGGACCTCATCTCCTTTATTACCTATATCATTGGTACCTATATGCACCACAATAGCTGGCTGTTCACCCTCCCCCTTCAGAATGTCCTGCAATCGATTTGAGACATCCCTGACCCGTGCACCTGGGAGGCAACATACCATTCGGGAGTCTCATTTTCAACCACAGAACCGCCAATCTACTCCCCTTACAATCGAATCCCCTATGACTATAGCCTTTCCACTCTTTTTCCCACCCTTCTGTACAGCAGAGCCAGCCACGGTTCCATGAATCTGGCTACTGCTGCCTTCCCCTGGTGAGCCATCTCCCCCAGCAGTATCCAAAACGGTATACCTGTTTTGGAGGGAAGTGACCGCAGGGGACACCTGCACTGCCTTCCTGCTTTTTCTGTGCTTTTTAGTCACCCATTCCCTTTCTCCCTCAGCAATCCTAATCTGCGGTGTGACCAATTTGCTAACCGTGCTATCCATGACTTCCTCAGCATCGTGGATGCTCCAAAGTGAGTCCATCTGCAGCTCCAGGGCCATCATGCGATCTAACAAGAGCTGCAGCTGGGCACACTTCCTGCATCAGCCACATCCCTGAGCTCCCACATTGAGCAAGAGGAGCATAACACGGGTCTGGGATCTCCTGCCATTTTTACTCTTAAGCTTAGCTTAGTCCTACTATAATATCAAATAATAGATAAATGAAATGAAAAAACTTTTACCAAATCACTCTACTTACCAGCACACGATAAAAAAAAAGAAAAAGAAAAACCTTTGTGATAGTAGGAACTGCAGATGCTGGAGAATCTGAGATAACAAGGTGTAGAGCTGGATGAACACAGTAGGCCAAGCAGCATCAGAGGAGCAGGAAAGCTGATGTTTCGGGCCTAGATTTCTGAAGGGTCTAGGCCCAAAACGTCAACTTTCCTGCTTGTCTGATGCTGCTTGGCCTGCTGTGTTCATCCAGCTCTACACCTTGTTATCAAAAGAAAAACCTTACCTTATCAACAGACCACAGAGTCTTTTTTTTGGTCAGAGGAGAAGGGCGGGTGGGAGACACTACACATGTAGTGCCTCTGGTTTAGCCATTGCCCAAGTATATCATTTCACTCACCGTCCCAGAGCTCAATTCGACCACTCCCACTCAGCTCCGCTGCCGAAATGAAGAACTTACCTTCACGGCAGCCCCCTGGTCCTCGCTTTCACTGCTCCCGCTGAACAAATGGAGGCCGCTGATTCCACGAGGTAAGTCTTTTAAAATAAAAAGCTCACCTTCCCAGCAGTCCCCTCGCGCTCTTTCCTGACTCCTGCCGCTGAACAAATATATGCCGATTCCTTCAGTGTTGCTGAGTAAAAATTCTGGAACCCCTCCCTAACAGCATGCTTGGTGTACCTACACCAAATGGACTGCAGCAGTGAAGAAACACAGTTTACCAGTACCTTCACTTAACTGTACCTTCTCGGGTAGAATTGTTCCAAATGGCAGCAAATTGTCCCAATTGGCAATGTATTTCCTGAATATTCATTAGCTTATCTGTTAGCATTGGAACTAAAAATTCCTCAACATACACAGCACTTAACTGGTCTTCATTTTGCTTCATTGCATTGCTTTTCAAGCTTAACATAAGTGCTCATTGAGAATACATTTTCCACCTGGAAAACCCTTCTAACTACAATATCTCTTTGCCGAGCTCTTTTATTTGTGAAGAGATTCCAGATTTTGTTTCTACCATGTAGCATAAATCCAACATATGGATGAGTGTAATTGGGATTAAGAGCCCAGAAGTTCCAATTCACAACATCAAAAGATGATCTCACCAAAGCAGCATATGACTTATTTATTCATCGTCAAACTTTTATTCAAAAGTTACAACACTAAGTGTTTAATTTTGACTCTGCAAATATAGGATACAATAAAGTAGTGGTTATAATACTGCCTTAAAGTAATTAAGAGATGTGAACTAGGAAACATGAATAGTCTAAAACTATGTTCAAGAAAAATGATCAATAACCTGCATAATGTTTCTACTTCCAAAGCCTTTTCACATTGGCCATTAAATGAGGTGCAAAATAAAAAAAAAGACATTCACTCTTAACATTGCCACCTCTTTTAGGTATGTGAAAAAATGTACCTGGAACATGAAATATGTAGTCAGATGGCACTCATGGTATGAGAAATATCTGGTGTTCTGAGGTTTGTGTGGTTTCCATCCCACAACAATGTTGTCAACACTTAATTGCAGTGAGAAGTGGCTGAGCGAGCCATTTAGTTTCAAATCACTACAAATAATAAGCAATGGTTCAAGAAGAAGATCCACCACCATATTAGGGCAATTAGGATTATGCTTATTACCTACGCCTACATCTTGAAGGGAAAAATAATGTATGAATAAAATAAGCAGGTTGGTATTCAGACTTTGATACATTATCAGTGAAATAATTCATGCCCACTGCTCTTTGTGCACAGTTCTATTTAGAAATGAACAGCAGTTGAAATCATAGACAATGTTATTATGTGGATAAGTGTCTAAAGGTAAAATTAAGTCTAATCTCAAGTACAATCAGCAAATTCTTCCTTGGAAAGAAACAATGCGCTGTAGTTTCCACTCAGTTGCACTAGTATTCTGAAGTAAAAGCACTATTATCTGTCACAAAATATCTCCAAAATAATGAAGTCAAATTGTATTTGGTGCAACTTGAATTTTTGCAGTCTTCAGCACAAGTTGAAAATGCACCAGGCTGAAAGCGATCACGATTTGATTTGATTATTTACTTATTGTCACATGTATCTCGGTACAGTGAAAAGCTTTGTTTACGAGCAGTACAGACAGATCATAGAGAGAGAAAAATAAAGGAGGCATACAGGTTACACTGCACAGGGTGTGGGCTAGGCAAGATCAACATTAGCAAGAATTGCATTATTTGAAATTAGAGTCCATTCATCAGTCTAATAACAGCTGGGAGGAAGCTGTTCATGAACCTGCTGGTGCATGTATTCAAGCTTCAGTATCTTCTGCCTGACGGAAGAGGTTGTAGGAGAGCATTACTGGGTACAATGGGTCTTTGACGATGTTGTCAGCCTTTCTGCGCATCGAGCCATGTAAATGGAGTCCATGGATGGAAGAGATAACACAGCTGGAGGAACACAGCAGGCAGCATCAGAGGAGCAGGAAAGTTGACGCTTTGGGTTGGGACCCTTCTTCAGAAATGGAGGGTGGAGAGGAAAACTTCAAGGTGGGCAACCTTGGAAGAGGCTTCGCAGTGGGATTATAACTTACTCAGAGATAGCAAGAATTGCAGATGCTGG
>NW_025971597.1:0-1885 GCF_021869965.1 Rhincodon typus
GATCTGGGTGTGAGGGGGAGCTGGGCGGTTTCGGAGGGGGAGCTGGGGGGTTTCGGCGGGGATCTGGGGGTGAGGGGGAGCTGGGGATGTTCGGGGGGGGGATATGGGAGTGCGAGGGGGTTGAATGGGGGAGCTTTTAGTGAGGGGGAGCTGGGCGGATTTAAGGGGGGACCTGGGGGTGTGTGAGGGGGAAACTGGGGCCGAGTAATCTGAGGGGGGCGATACTGGGAGTGTAAACTGGGGGCAGTTTGGTGTTCCACGATCATGTTCGGAATAGGGAACTGAGGGGGCAATTGTAGAAAACTGGAAAGTCAAGTGAGGGGAAAAAGGAGATGCGGAGGACATTTGAGAGGGGAGTGAGTGAGAGTGTAGCGGTAGTGCACCTTAGAATGGTGCAATCCTGGAGCAGGAAGTGTGTGTTGTTGACTTCAGTGTCTCTTAAAGAATTTGCAAAGGAAATCTGCAATGTGATGGAACAGGAGTGATGTGCTGTAGTATTTGTGAAGGGCAGCGAGGCGAGGGGAGGGAGGGAAGGAGGGGGGAATAATTTGAATCTTTTCGTCCTGTTGCCTAGCATCAACATTAACCCTTTGGGTACTGATTTCCTTTGTAACACTGATCACCTAATACAGGGTGCAGCTTCTGTGTTCCTCGCTGTCTCCTGTAGTGGGAAGGGTGGCTGTGTCCCGGCAGTTTCAGGCAGTCAATGATACATTTGTCTTCGTTTGTTGCTAACTCACTGAGGGGGTTAAAACAATTGCTGAATGGTATGAAGGAATGGTTTGGCTCGAATATTTACATGTTCACTGTCTCTTCCCCTGGAATATCTGAGAGGATATCCTCATTTTTGTATATGTATTTAAAAAAAGTTCCTAAAGTCTCCCAGGATTTTGAAAGGAAATCCTATGGAATGGTCCAGAGTAGTTGGAAAGTGGCATTTGGAATTGTGCCTACGGGATGCTGGAATCCAACAGATGTGTGTTTTGTTTTGTTTCTCTTGAGTGTCAATGTGAGTCTGGTTTACTTTCTCTAGTGGCTGCTGGCCTGTGTGAAGAGATCATTACTGTGTGGTATGTGCTGGGTTGCGGCTAACAGGCCCCAAGCTCCTCCCCTCTCTTCCCTTTTTGTGGGAAAGTGTTCGGAAAAGGAAGCCACAAATTACGAATTCCAGTGTTCAGAGGGACACTGGGGGACTGGGATTCCATTGCAATTCCCCGGCACTCCAGGCAGCATTCCAGGATACCAGCAGTTGCTGTGTTTTTACTTGCAATCCTTTTGAATGCGCCTGTACTCTTTCTGTCTTCTTTGATAAGTCACATCCCTTCATTCAAAACTGAAATGACCGTTTCTAAGATCCGGTTTGCTTTGGGCTAATTTGTGACTGCCTTGTTCAATCATCATTTTTGCATCGAGGTTTCTGAGTAACATTGTAATGTTTCTATGATTGGGGCTTATTTCATCTCACTGTTCACATAAGTCATGAATTCCTCTGGTCTGACACAACCTGGAAGTTTGTGAGCACAGGGACTGAGCCCCTGTCCTTCCCCAGGTGTAATCTGTGAGCTGAGGCCTTGGTGCTTCTGATGTTCAATTGTACTTTGGTTATGTGAGTCTGTTTATTATTGATGCTCACTGCATTTAATTACTGAAGCTGTTGGTGTGGATTCTGAGAAAGGTAAGCAACTGTGGAAATCGCTGGAAGCTGGAGCTCTGAGAATGGAGGGAACAGTTTAAAGCACTGAGGATAAACAGAAACTAATGTCATGGCTGCACAGCTCGAAGATATAAAAGCGACCACATTGCCCGCTTTTCCCTTGCAACCACTGTTCGTGTGTTAAGGGTAGTTTGCTTCTTACCATAAGGTATCGGCCTAGATCTGTGTAAA
>NW_025971597.1:1895-10503 GCF_021869965.1 Rhincodon typus
CAAACCGCTGCGCTCTCTTTACAGTTCTGAACCAGAATTGGGCCGAGAGAAATCAGTTCGGGCAGTGAAACACTGGCAGCTGTGAGTCTGTCTCTGGTGGTGAGAACAATTTGAGGGAGTGTATGAAGGGAGTCGCCAAGAAAGCCACAGAACAATGCACTTACTGGTAGAGTGTAATTTGCTCATCACTCTCCGAATGCAACAAAACCACCTTAAGGACAGCAGTCGTTCCAGGGATCGACAACAGGCATTGCTCTTTATAGTTAGAAGCACTTGCATTCATGTAATGCCTAATTGCACCCCTCAAAACCCATTGGAGTGATTCACTTACAAGTAAGAGCTATGATAATCAATAATTCCACAAGCAATGTTATACACAGTGCGATTCCAGAAGCAGCAATGAGCTGAATACTCTGCATCTTCCATTATCAATTGAGAGAGGAATGGTGCTCTTCAAATAATGCTGTGGCACTTAACTGGACAAGCAAACCAAGCTTTGGTTTACCTTTTTTGATCTGCAACAACACCTCCTCCTGGTACTGCACTGCAATGTCAGCCCAAATCATTTGTTCAGTTCCTGAAGTGGAGCTTGAGGCCACAGCTGCCTGCCTCTGATATTGGAGCTACCAACTGAGCTAATCTGGCCTTTGAGCGAGTTCCTTCTGGGCATTGTTCCAGGAGTTGAGGAGAGGGAGGTGTTGCTCAAGGTAGATCCATGGCTATCCTTGTAACAGCCGGTGGGGGTGGGATTCACAATTCCTGACACCGAAGAGAGAGGAAATCCCAGCTCCCTTGGGTTCCAGTTTGAAGGCAGAGCCAATGGCAGCTGGTGAGGTTGGCAAAGATGGTGCAGGAAGGGGAGGGCAGATCTCTGGTAGCAGCTTTTTTCTCTCAAGCCTATAATATCGACAGCTCTCCTTTGAGGTTCACTGTCCTCTCTGATTGTTTGGAATCCTGGCTGAGCAGCTGTTTGTGAGCGTTTGCTTTGACCCCGAAATGAAAGTGATCCTATTTCATAAACGATGCATTCCTTCCCCTGAAGCGAGTTCTTGTTCAATTGTGTGTGGGTGCTGTTCCCACACATAAGGACCTCGCACTGTATTTTTGGGAGAGTGGGGGCAGTTCGGGGTGTATTTTTTTAAAAGCCAGTTTTAAGCCGTTTTATCTGTGGAAAGTACAGTGAGTGTACAGCTTTACCCTGTGTAAGGATGTGCCTCTCGATGTACTACATGTTTAAAAAGTGTTTGATAATTATGACGCGATCATGGTGAAATCACACCATTAGTGACATGAAGATGATTCAGCCAACCTTTAAATAGAATGTTTTAAATAAAAGTTTGAAGTTTTTTTGATTCTGATTAATCAGTTACAGTAGCACAGAGAAGATCTCTACCTATTCTAAATGAGCAGTATTACAAATGAGTGAGTAACCCTTACAGTGCTGAAACGCTATCCAATTGCACTTGGCTGCTTAATAGATATCTCTACGGTCACACTTAGCTGCTGACCAAATACTATCTTTACACAGCAATGCAGTGAGTGCTCGTTACTTTATGGACTGATTAATGCATCTTCCAGTTATCCAGTGAACTCTGCTGAGTAAATAATCTCTTATATAGTTCCACAGTGAGTAATATTAAATTTTGCAGGTGCTGGTATAACAGAAAAACTGGGAATGCTCAGCGAAGGGAGACAAATCACCATTGCCATTTAAGATTGAGAGATGCTTCTTCGGGATTATCAGAAGGTGAAAGAGGCTGGTGCAGATTTGTGGATGGGTTTGCAGGACTTCGATGTTGCAGGTTGGGGGTGGTGGGAGAAAGAGAGAGCATATTAGTCTAGGGAATGATGGTCGATGCTCAACAGCGAGCCTGTGATCGAGGGCTCTGAGAATAGAATAGAATCCTTTCAGTGTGGAAACAGGCCCAACACATCCACAGCAACTGTCTGATGAGCATCCCACCCAGATTCACCACCCTCCTACCCTATCCCTGCATTTCCCAGGGCTGATCCACCTAGCCTACACACCCCTGGAGACTATGGGTAATTTAGCATGGCCAATCCACCCTAACCTGCTCATCTTTGGCCTGTGGGAGGAAACCCACACAGACACAGGGAGAATGTGCACACTCCACACACACAGTTGCCCAAGGTTGGAATCGAGCCTGGGTCCCTGGCGCTGTGAGGCAGCTGTGCTAACCGCTGAGCCATGATGCTGCCTGTCAGAAAGTTGGTGGTTGAGATCCAGTTAAGGTAGAGGCCCTCTTGCACCAGGAGGACAGGTCAGATGTGCAAGTCAGGGTGAGGAGCTTCTTGGTCACATCAGTAATTGTGAAGGGGGCAGAAGAGGAGCTTGGAATCCTGTCAAGCTTGAACCTTGTCGAGCTGAGGATGTAACGGAATGTAGCTGAAGAAAGGGGAAGGATTATAAATAAGAGATTTTGTCCAGATTTTCCAGGCAACAGCCACCAATGCCAAGCTCACAGGAGATAGGTTTAATGGTGGGTCGTAGCTGATGGTCATTTCAGGAGGTGGGGCTTTGGAAAGAGTGCACATCCCATATTGAGTGGCCACTGAACACTAGGAATTTTCTCGAGCTTAGAGAGTTTGGGATTTGGGGAATTTCTGCAGAGGCTGTGTGAGTTGGCGGGAGGTTAGAAAGGACTGTTTGTTTGACGTGATCAAGCTGCACTGGGTTTCTGAGATATTGGCAAGTTTGTGGCCTTTTGCCATTTATCCGTCATCCTCGGAACAAGTTCACAGGCTTTCACAATGATCCAACTGATCCTCAAAGAGTGCAGGAATGGAAATCTAAACTCAGCGCACCTCTGCTCTGAAGTGAGTTTACAAGATTTGCCGATGACATGGTAACACGTTGCTCTGAACTTTCGAAGTGATCCCAGCTGAATTTGCATTCTTGCCTTTGTCATCCTGAACTCTTGCTCTGCAAGCCTCGAAGTCTCATGGTTAATCTTACTCATTGTGATGGAAGTCTGCAGGTACAGTCGGTTGTGCTGCAATGGCATTTGGTGTGTCCATAAAGACTCTTAGCAATTTTTATAGATGCACCACAGAAAGTATTCTATCTGAATGCATCACGGCTTGGTACAGCAACTGCTCTGCCCAGGACCTTAGGAAACTACAGAGTCATGAACACAGCCCAGTCCATCATGGAAGTCAACCTTCCATCCATTGACTCCATCTATGTTTCTCGCAGCCTCGGGAAGGCAGCCAACATCATTAAAGACCCTTCCCACCCCAGTAATAATCTCTTCCATCGGGCAGAAGATACAAAAGCTTAAACACATATACCAACAGATTCAAGAACAGTTTCTTCCCTGCCGTTATCAGGCTTCTGAACGGATCTCTCAAATGTTCAATTTAATGTTGATCTTGCTCTCTGTGCACCTTCTCTGCAGCCATAACATTGTGTTCCTCGCTCTGTTCTGTTACCCCAATGCACCTTGTATCGGGTGATCTGCCTGGCACTGTGCACAAAACAAAAACTTATGACTAGGTACATATGACAATAATAAATCAAATCAAATCAGGAACAGATTCTATAGGTTCCTGCTCCCATTTTGCCCTCTTCTCTCCTGAAGGCCCTGCCCTGGCCGTTACTGGGTTATAGGCGCTGTCTGTGAGCCTGCACGTATTGGACCATGATGCCACTGCAGCTGAGCCGGATCCTGTCTTTACCCAGCACTGGCACAGGTATCGCTGGATTGCAGTCAAGTGTAGGGAACCCATCTGAATCTCTTCTCCCTCCCCTTCTTCCTATTGCAAGGTGCTGGCGCCAAGTGTTGCACTGGCAGACAGTGAACTAAGAGTAGATCACGGGATAAACCTGGGCCTTCCTGGTTGGCAGAGCCCCAGAAACACAATAGGTGCATCAATCGTCAAGGATGCTCCCAGTCTTCATTCACAATTACTCATATATGTGTGTGTGTGTGTGTGTAGTAGTATCATGAACAGCTTGGTACAATCTACCTTGTGCCAGCTTCAGTTCCCAATGTCATTCACACCTTCCATCAATCCTCAAAGCAGAAATATTCACTGATTCGCTGCATAATTATGGAGAATCCACCTCTCCTTGTTCCCTCCCCTCTGTAATAGGTGCAAATCACATTTTCTCGCTCTCGCTCTCTCTCTCTCTCTCTGTCTGTGTGCTCCATGTGAAATGCACTTCATATCTGTGTTGACTGAAGAGATTCTAATAATTTGATATTTCCCCCCCACTTGGAGTATGATGTGATTGGGGTCATACCAAACCACCACCTTCAGCCTGTCCATAAACAGACAGAGTCATCTAGACATCACTGGTAGGATTGCTCCACCTGGCCAAGCATGGTTCACATGCAGTTCTGGCAGAACAAAAAGACGAAGAAGAGATGTCTTGTTTTAGATGCAACACCTACAATTGGACACTTTTGTGTCCCCCAAATCTCTTCCTTTGGCAACTGTATGCTCCCTCTGGCTTTGACAAATAGCATTGTCCCTTTAACGATGTGCCATCCTAATATGTACTTCAACCAGACCTCCTGTAATGAAAAATAAACACTGAAACAACTGCGGACGCTGTAAATCAGAGACAAAAATAGAAATTGCTGGAGAAGCTCAGCAGGTCTGGCAGCATCTGTGGAAAGAAATCAGAGTTAACGTTTCGGATCGAGAGACCCTTCCTTCTGTTTTTGGCTCCTGGAATGAAAGATCAACCACAATCTAACTGGTTAAACAGGCTCAAGGGGCAGTACTGCTTGCTTCTGCTACCCCTCCTTCATCCACTACATCACATTCTGATGCTCCGCTACTGAGCAGTAGAATTGAAGGGATCTGTTTCCATCGTGCTAACATTGATAATACACTGGTCCCTATTACAAACAGGAACACTGCCTCAGTCTTCCCCATGTTTAGAATTTATTTCCAGGGAGTCGGAGCACATCACCATTTTGTGTGTGTTTGTTTGTTCTGTTTAAGATTCTGTTGGGGGAGATTTTCGTCGTGACTGCTTCCAAATCCACCCGTACAAAGGGAATCTTGATTTTTCTTTTTCAGTTGCTTTTTAAATAATGAGTGTGAGGTTTCAAGGACGGGGCCTGTAGTTTCATTTGAAGAAAGGTATCGACAGTGTTGTAGGTGGGGGGGAGATGGCTCCTCACTGTAACTGGCAGACAATGCAGCATCTATCCACTCTGTCTGTAAGAACAAGCCTGGCTGGAGATTTATCTGTTCACTAACAGGACAGGGACTGCTCACTGAGTTCAAGGTGGGGCTGGTTGTCTTGAAGGTCAGTGTCTCCTCTTGCGCGTCTAGGGAGAGCCCAATCTCTCAGTCCCGGGTGTGACTGTAAAACTGCTAAACCTACAGCACCCTGGACTACCTAAAGCCAATGTTAACCTCAGTCACCCGAGGGGAAACTGATAGGATCGGGTGCAACACAGGCTTTACATGGTGTCTGATTGTATCGAATGCTGAAACGACTGGGGAAGAGGTCAAGTGTAAAATTGGCAATTTCACCCAGTCTGGCAGATTTTTCATTTCAGTGAGTTATGGGCTCGTACAGCACAGAAACAGACCATTCAGCCCAACATGCCTGTGCCAGCCCTTTGAAATAGTTGTTCAATCAATTCCACTCCGTTGCTCTTTCTCCTTCCCGCTGCAGGTTTTGTTTGTCTTTTTCGAATCTCTATCAAATTCCCTTTCCACGGACACTATTGACACTGCTACCAGCATCCTTCCAGGCTGCACAGTAGATGCTTGTGGATTGATCATAGTTAAACGACAGTTTGAAGTTGAAGCCACTCCCTGGAAACATTTTAGTGCAAGTCACTCCATCTGGAATTGATGTGATCTCAGCTCCCGCCCCCGCATCCAGTCAATAAACCCCAATGAATTCACAGCCAGTGAGGCCAAGTGTTGTCCTCCTGCCCACACAGAGGGCTTCCAGTGGGTATTTTTAATTTACCCGTGGGACATGGGCATTGCTGGCTAGGCCAATACTTATTGCCCATTCCTACTTGACCTTGAGAAGGTGGTGGTGAGCTGCCTTCTTGAATTACTGTAGTTTGTCTGCTGTAGGTAGACCCACAATGTCATTAGGGAGGGTTTTACAGGATTTTGACCCAGCGGTAGTGAAGGATGGTGATTATATTTCAAAATGGCTTGGAGGGGAACTTTGGTGGTGTTCCTTTGTATCTGATGCCCTTGTCTTTCTAGATTGTAGTGGTCGTGGGTTTGGAAGGTGCTGTCTCAGGAGCCTTGGTGAATGTCTGCAGTGCACGTTGTAGATGATACACACTGCAGCTACTGGGCATTGGTGATGGGGGGAGGCCGGGAGGAAGGAGTATTTATGAATGTAGTGCCAATCCATACCTCAGCACTCCATCCCTGATCCTGCTGCCTCTCCATCTTCCCCCTGGAGGATGTCCACCCAGTTGCTTGTGAGCAGCTCGGCATTGTACTTTGAAAACATTCAAAACTTCTCCCTCAAGTCAGAGGCTTTTGCAACAAGCTCCTCTTCAACCTGGTGCTGCTTTCAGGGCAGTGGGACATAGGAGCCAAACGTGCCTCCTGCACTGGCATTGCTGAAAGCTACACATTAGTTGTGCCTACAAGCCAGGATGCCATCAACCTCTTTGCCCGGCACATTCACTTCACTCCTGACCTTCTGTCGGGAGATGTGTTTTGCTTGACTCAAACCTCACTGAGGGCCTCGCTATTCAGGCACTGTGCTGCCCCTTTGCCCTGCCTCCTAACTGCCCAAGAACAGACAAGCCCCAACGTTGCCCCTTGGTCTGCTCCATTGTGGGACCAACTGCCCTCCACTTCCATCTATTTCGATTCCTTCTCTACTCTCTTTCCTTGTCTTCAAATCTAACACCGTGAGCATAGATCAGTTGCCTGACTCTCGTAATCGAACCTAGGACGATAGATTGCAGCAAAGAATGTTGTTTGAGTTTCTAAACCGTAAGAGGAAGACTGTCTGCTGTGTGGTGAGCCAGAACATGGAGGCAGCGAGCTCTGAGTCTAGAAATTCAGGCTCTTTTCTTGGGCAGTGAGGAAGCAGTGAAGGGGAGGGCAGTGCCTGAATAGTGAGGCGGGAGGTGGTCCTCAGGGAGAGGAAGAACCAGATTGGGAGGAACAGAGGGTCTGTTGGTAGGGATTAGCTGCATTGAAATATCTGGAAAAATGTGGACGCAGATCCAGCAGGAGGACAGTAGATACATACCTGAAGGTGAAAAGCAGAGCAGGGACACAGAGAAAGCAGGGTACAGGATTGCTGTTCACAACAGCTGGGAAACCCTGGACTGACTGGCATCCTTCTGTGCTGTACTTTCATTGCAATGGATTAGTTCACAGGGAGAACAGCAGCAGTGAGATGGCAGAAAGGTAAATTCAGTGTGATCCTACAACACCCAGCTTTACCTCACAGTTTTCCCTGTTGACATTGTGCGGGTCGAATTTACCCTACGTCTGCAATGAGAGACTTGGAAAGCATAGACCTGTATTAACTGGATCAGAGAAGATTAAGCTGGGATCAAAAAGGTGGTTTTGAAATTTGGAAGGGTAAATAGAAAAAGATTATTTCCACTAATCAGCAATTCAGTAACAAGGGCCATAAACACAGGATTAGAGGAGAGAGAAGGATGGGTTTGTTTTTTTTTTGAAAGCTTTCGGAATGGCAGCTGAAGGCTTAGCTGAAATAAACTTGTGAGAAGATGTTATCGAGCGAGAAAGTGGGAAAGACAATTTGAAACTGTGATTAATAAGACTGAGGCCGAGGTGTCAAAAAAAAAAATGAATATTCCAAAAGTTGAAGTTTGGATTTAATGGTATGTAAATAAATGCAAAAAGCATTTAAAACACAGTTGGAGTGTGGCAGCTTTTGCAGTGATGTAAAGTCTAAGAATCCCTACAGTTTGGATGGAGGCTGTTTTGACCCATTGAGTCTATTCCCACCCTCCAAAGACATCCCACCAAGCCTAGCCCCGCCACTCTATCCCCATAAACCCACCTTTCTCAGGGCTAAGCCACTGAACCTGCACATCACGGGGCAATTTGGCATGGCCAATCCACCCAACTTGCATATCTTTGGACGGTGGGTGGAAACCCACACAAGACACAGGGAGAATGTGCAAACTCCAAACAGACAGTCACTCGAGGCTGGAATCAAACCCAGGTCCCAGCACTGTGAGACTGCAGTGCTAACCACCGTACCACCTTCAGCAACTCATATTTGGACAGGACTATGAAGTGAATACTCCCGGAGTTAGAGGGGGAAAGGGCTATATTAAGAAGGATGGTTTTGCCACACTGGAATGTTTTGGATGTTCACAGAGGCTGTGTGAGGATAGAAACCACATGGGTTGAGTTAAAAACCGGACGGGAATGGGGCAATTTTTATCATATGTTGCAAGCCGCTGATCGGTGGAGGTTGGATAGTGGGGATATTTGTCAACAGTGTAGTGTGATTTGTCTCAACCTTGTACAATAACGTTGGGTGATTTTTAACAATTGCAAGACTGAGTAGGGTAAAAGTCATGCATGTTGTTAAAGTAAAATTATTGTTTAGGTTGTAATTTCAGTTCAGGATGGTTGCTCTGTTAGA
>NW_025971598.1:0-10503 GCF_021869965.1 Rhincodon typus
GCTTGGCCTGCTGTGTTCATCCAGCCCTGCACATTGCATTCATTACTACTGTATGAGTTCCTACTCATTAAAAATGCATCAATGAGCGTTAGTGGAAAGTGTATTAAAGCTTTGTGTCTTTTGTTTGTTAAGATTTACTTAATATTATTAATAATTAACATGTGGAGCAATCCACAAGACACAGATAAGTAACAAGGTAGTAGGAATTGCAGATGCTGGAGAATCTGAGATAACAAGGTGTAGAGCAAATGAATGCAATGTATTGTCTGCTCTTTTTTGCTGACATGACTTTTTTTTACTAATAACTGGTTTGCTTATAATTAGCTAAGAATAGCTATCTCACAATGACTGAATAGTTCCTTGTATCTGATTGAATTTATATTACCTGTTCCAATAATCACTGTTGGCTTTCTGTTGCTTTGCATTCTGAAACCTGCAACATTTTCAATCAGCCTATTATCTAATAATTCAAGCTACATTTCCCCACTTGCACTCTTCAAATTTCTGAGCTGCTGTATATACAGTTAATTTAAAATTCAAAATGTAATGATTATAATGCATTTCCCAATGATATCAGATAGAAATTACTTGCAGTATTATGCACTAAAATGGTCAATATTTTATTTTCTAAATTAAATAAAATTAATGTTTGTTATTCTGATTCAGAAATTGTGCATGACTAATGAAATTCAGAGCAACAGAAGTTAATTAACAATTGGTCTGTTACAAATCTGGATTCCTACAGACGTGCATCACTAGATTACCACATACAGATGTCTGCTTGCTATGAGGATTTTCTCTTGTTTTCCTTCAATATAATTTGTGAACTTTCAGAAAATTACAAGGAATTTGGAGGAAGTTTTACATTTCAGCAATACACAAAAAAAGGCAAAACAAATCACTGACCTCATTTACAACTTCCTGACTTTTCCAGAGACATTTCACCCAACCATAATAGTTTAAATAATTGATTAAAGTATTCTGTTGCTTAAATTGTACCTTAGCATTTATAGTTTAATCACAGGACAACATTTAGTGTTTATGAGCATCAAAGCATACGTGTACTACCATTAATAAATGTGTTAAACAAAATTGCCTTTCTGGTCAAGTCTTCAAAGGGTTGATTTAACATTCTCTATTGATTAAAGGGGCCTTAGTAGATTGGTCATCCATTATACATCCTGTCATCCTGTTCCATTTTCCACTGACTTCACCTCCAAATTCCTTCATTCCTCCAAGCCACATCACCATGAAGGATATCAGCTGCAGTCAGTCCCATTCAAAGATTAATTTAACAAGTACAGCAGAAGGATTTCCAAATTCACGGAATTTATGGATTCTTTCAGATTCCATTACTAATCCCATCTCTTTTCACAGACAAGCAGTTGAGGTGCAACTTGCTGGAGGCACTGTTAATCACTGATCTGGAAAGAGGGAATTAGCACAGTTGGCACTTCATGATCACTGCTAGCTATGCTTGATATTTGAATTCTATGTTGCACTCTGTAGCTGAATATCTAATGTTTTAATGGGTCCCTCAGGTGAAATGGATCAATTGCATAAAGTTAATGCAGCATATGCATTAGCAATGCTTATGTTTATCTATATAAACATTATGCATGTAATATAAAATCAGAATATGATATTCTCATAAATAAGGTAGATGTGTTAAAAAAAGTTTACTACATAGCATTTTGAAATTTCAATTCAATACAATGATAAATCAGTTCTCTTTTAAGCAAACACAGGCCCATCTATTATTACACAGCAGCAAGTAGCTTCTTCTATTTTTCTAATATTTGGAGGATGGGGAAATATTTCCCATACTTTTATCAAAGAACCTGAGAACAAGTCTTATTAAAATCATAAACATACTCCAAACCTTGTGGTACAGCTGATAGCTGTAATCTTAGCTAAGTAGAACGAATTCGAATCATTCCTTGTTGGCCCTTAATACTGCATACTTGATTGGTCTGCTTCTAGGTAATCTTCTTTCAGGTAAAGGATTTGGAGATAATCTCAAATTAAATTAACAAGTAAGAGCTCTGAATTGTAGCTTATGTTCAAACATATTGTTTGAATTTGTGATCTGGAGATTAAATATGATGAAGACTTCAATTTTTACATTAGGGCTCTTGCTTTTCTGGAGTCAACAATTGTTTTGTTTACTGCACAAATTGTTATAAATGTACAGTTCTTCTGGTCACACCAAAAAGACAGTAAAGTCATTTTTAACCGGAAAAAGGCTTTTTTTTTCCTTTCTCATTAAACAAGACATCTTTTCTTTGCAGATTGAAGTCAAAATAGTCATGCAAAACCATAAAATAATATACAGCCATAATATTTATTTTCCATATATATGTTATGCTAAATAAGATTAGAGTTCCATGACACTCCGATCAGATCACCATTTAGAAGGCAGGATTCATTCCTTTCTAGTAATGAGGTTTCAAAGGTTTCTTATCAAAGATCAGTGGTATAGTGGTAATGTCATTGTATTAATAGTCCAAAGAACCAGGCAAATGTTCTGAGTATAACGGTTCAAATACCACTGTGGTCGCTGATAGAAATAATAAATTTAGATGTAATGTTGGTCTCAATAATGACAACTACCAACAATTATAAATAGCCAATCTTGTTCACTAATATCTTTAGGGAAGGAAATCTACCAGCGTTACCTTCATGTGGTTCAGTCCCACAATATGGTTGACCCTGAACTGCCCTCCTGAAATGGCCTTGCAAGTTACTCAGTTCAAGGATCATGTTGATGGACAAAAGTGCTATAATTGCCAATACTACACAATTGTCTGAAAGATAATACACAAGAAAAACTATTCTGGACTATAGCAGCATGTTTGTTCGATGCCCTCCCCTTCTCCCTCCTTGTCATTACAATTTTGTGAAGCTGAAATAATAATTTAAAAAAGGGTTGTGTAATATCCCATTGATGCTTTGAAATTGTGAACATTGTTCCTAGACAGTTCCTTTTCTCGAACTATGAACTGAATATTCAGGTTTGTTTTTTTTCCTCCCAGAGTGAACTCCATCTAGCTAACTTTTTATTACTTTATGATTTCCTGCTCTAGTTACGCCTCCTAACCTGCCAACATGGATGGGTATACCTGTTCCTTCATTCAAGTATTTATCATCATCCTGATCTCTTATTACAGAGAGATGGCCAGTGCTAGTTTAAACCTGAGGGCCACCATACCTCAGGTGAGGGAAAGAGGTTGAGACAGAGGCTTTCATGATAACCTCAGCCAGTGTGGGAATTGAACCCATGCTGTTGTTGTTCCCACTGTCCAGCCAACTGGGCTAAACCGACTAAGTACAGTCACACATGCTAGAAAACAGACTTGAAACAACCTACCAGTCAAAGAATGTCCTTTTATCCTGACTATTTGTTTCTTCTTAACCTTAAATGATCCCTTTCTTTCCGTTAACTTCTACTTTTTTTTCTGAAAATGTAAAAATGTGCAGACCAGAGTTAAACGAGAAACCTATCTTAGAATTCAATGTTATTTTTCTCTTGACATTCCACATAGAATATGTACCTATAATAAACAGTTAAAAGTAAAACTGAGGGAGAAAATACATAAAATGTATAAAGTATTGGAATATTTTGTAAAAATAAAATGCAGAACAAAAGCAAATGTAGAACTGGAAAAAAAGTTTGAATACACACCGGAGATGAATAAATAGCAGTTCAGCAAAATCAGTAATAGTCTATTCATTAACATAACAAAATATGCATAGACTGCAACAATACCAACATAATGATCGGAAATGATAAAGTGATTAATCTTGGATGGTCAGAAATTTAAATAAGAGATTGCTACCTTGTGAAAAATATGAAAATAGTCATGGTTTAAAACAAATATTTTAAGTTATATATAGAATAAATTAAATTAGAAATTATGATCAAAGGAGATTTAATAATTACATAATTAAAAAAAAGACATGGATGGATCTCTGCATTTCTTGCCATATATATTTACTGTTTGACTTTTCAATGTCTCCAATCAATAAAGCACTGGCCGTATACACTGTCTGTAAATGCCTCAAGGTTAAAAAGTGGTCAGCAATTCATAAAATAACATTGATTTATAAGGAAGAAGGACCAACTTTAACTCAGTATCTATTACAGTCATATTGTTTTACAGATTACACTAATGTATCAGTGCTAGTTTTGTTCTAGAGGAGGTTGAAGAGGAGGTCATAAAATGAAAAAAAGAATAAAAGAAACTTTTTCTTGCAATTTCACCAGAATGAAATTTCACCCAAATACAAATCTTTTTCAATGATACCTGAGGGTCCTTCTGGCAGAGATTTTGCATTCAAGGTTTTTATATAATAATTAGCCAATCCATTCTCTTATAAATTGTTAAGCTTTTTTGTAATTAGCTGTATCCTTGACACTATGCATTCTCAATCCTGTACAGCTGGAACCAGATTGTCAGGATTCTGGCAGCAAGTTCTTTCAAGGGTTGGAATATATGTTCAGCAAACACAACTATCTGATGCAGAAAACCTTGAAACAATTGAACCAAATAAAAATAACTCCATATTATGTTATACTTTCACATCTGTAGTTGACTAATAAAAGCTGACCTATACCGACCATGAGTTTGGAATTATTCATTTTGTATTATACAAGAATTTAATGGGAGTATAAATAAATGAATATTGCTACACTATTGCGCATAGCACAAACTAATCTATTTTAAGATCTGAACATTAAACTTTCCAATACAATAAGTTATTTGAAGCTCTGGCAACTGAAGTTCCCTTGTGATATAATAGTAGCTGTGAAAAAAACCTTATCAGGATGGCAGTGATGACCCAGTAGAGCACTTCTACTGTCAGTGATGACCAATGCATAATTTGTCAAACATCATCCTGAAAGAGGTCGCTACCTTCAATTTATATTCTGGATTTCCGTTAGTCGGTACAAATTAACCTGAAAATAGAGCACTGTCTCTTGAACATGTGAATTGGACAATTACTCTCATAGTAACCATAGTACATAACACAACCTTTGTGTACGCTTTCAATGTTTATCCTGTATAAAGAATGCTCCTTCTTGAGCTAAATTTTCTCAAAAAGGCTATTAAGGCTTGTTTGGAAGCCAAACTTTTCTCAATTTTCAAACTATTGTAACTGTGTGTTTAAACAGTTACTTAATTTTCTTTTATAAGTGCCTACTACAACCATATATTGGAGTACTAGGTACAAACTACTCCACATTCTCAATTATAATGATCATATCTTGGAAGATGCCACACTTTTGTAGGTACTCAGAGATGATAGCCTACAGTAGAATGGGGCAAAAGTGAAGCACTCTGGAGAGTGCAGGACAATAAGTTCTTTCTCCCTACAACTAACATAACCACTGCTGTCACCTTCTAGCAAACATCTCCTGTATTTGAGTGTATCTTGGATTGAGATAAGGATAGCCCAATGGTCTAACTTGCACACTTCTCCAAGGTACACATGAGTCACACCAGAGATAATTGTCACATTGTTAGATCATAACCTTCTAAAGCAGGAACAAGAAGATTGCAGGAAACCTTTTAACCATGAAAAAGATAGCAAACTCATGCCTTAATTTTTGAAAAATATTGAACACATTTCTATTAGACAAGATTTTAAGTTCCTTTTTAAAGAGGCAAGTTTGTTCAGCTTCTAAATGAAACAAATGAATACATAATTAATAATTAAAGATCTAACAAAATAAATAAATAATAAATAAATAAAAAGATAAATGAATTTTGTTGATCAGACATGACAGGGCAGGTGGTGTGCCATAACTGCAATATGTGGAAAGTATTGTGGTCCGGAACAACCATATCTGTGTGAAGTGTCTGTGATTTGAACAACTTCGGCTCAGAGTTTTTGAGCTAGAATTAGAACAGTAAATGTACCAGCACATAAAAGAGGAGGAGAGTTATTGGACAGTTTCTTCCAAGATGTAGTAACAACTGATAGATTAAGTAAAACTTTAAATCAGTGGTGAGAGAAAGAATGATGGGATATCAACTAGTGATAGAGTAGCCTTGACTCTTCACTTTGCCCAGCATGATTGAGGTATCTTCTGTCTTTGGCTGGAGACCAAAGACAGTAAGGTGTATAATTAAAGCGACCATGATGCAAGACTTTATTCAACTGGATGAAATGAAAAGGGCTGTGACAGGGATAAGGGATGATTCAGTCAGTGAAATAAATTTGGTTTTCAACAGCTGCAACTGGAAGATTTCAAAGTATGAATGACATAGATAGAATTAGGAATGATGTTCTAGTGAAGGAGTTTGAGAGGTTTGGATATGAACTAACATGCAGAAACGCAAAGGGCTGAATTTTTATTGACTAAGTTTTTGCAGGCATTTCCTTTGTGAGCACTAACATGTTTTCTTGCCATACCTTACTAAAATTGCTTAATTAACTACTACCCTGACTCTATGCATCTGTTACGTTTGATTCTAGTGTCATCCTATCAGTTACTGTCCCCAGAAAAACTAGCCACTTAGCAGATATCCCAGAATTTACTGGCATTCCTTGCACTTGCATCATCTTTCTAAGCCTGTTATACATCTGGACATGAAATATCATTTGGAACTGTCCTGCACAATTCTTGAGATTTACCCCAAGCATGGCAGATTGGAGGACATCAGTGCCCTGTTGTTCAGGCAGGTATGTGGAGATCCTACTGGGCAGGGTAGTGTATAGGCAGCACTACTACTTCACCCAGGGTCAAAAGTGGAGTCCATGATGCTAGATCATACTAGCTTGTTTTGAGGTTGTCACCGTCGTCTCCGCCTTCTCAGATATCTGGAGGAATGCACAACACTGTAGGAAGAAGTTCAGTGACCTTCTCCACTCTGTCAGCGTTAGTACCACCCTCTCAATTTGAAACCTCACATTCACTCTCTCTCTTCTACAGGATCTACCTCCCACCAAGGCTCATGCCCTATCACTCTCACAAATGCCTACAGCATCTTCCCTCAATCGTCATTCACCTTACCTCTGACACCACTAACCTTGAATGTCCTCAGCACTGGCTAACCACTTGCCTCGGACAACTCCCCATCACAGTAATAGCCACGCTACCCCCTCTGATCTCTCTTAATATCTGCCTCTCTCTCATTTCAGAAACAAATCAGCTGCTAATAGGCCAGAAAGATTAGATTAAGTAATTCAAATTCAGTTAGTGATCAGGGACAACAGAGTGTGACTGCAAGTGAGGCAGGAGGGGGATCCTGAGTTCAGGAGTGGAGGAGCCTCAGCTTTTGACCTTATCCAACAGGTATGAGACACTTGCTCCCTGTTTGGATGAGGAAAAGGGCTGCGGGGAGGATGAGCTAGCTTACCATGGCACCATGGTGCAGAAGGCCATTCAAGAGGGGGGAAGCAAAAAGAAAAGTGGTAGTTATAGGGGATTCTATAGTTCGGGGGATAGATAGTATCCTTTGCAAGCCGGATCAGGAGTCCCGCATGGTGTGTTGCCTGCCCAGTGCCAGGATGCAGGACATCTCTGACCGGCTTGAAAGGATATTGGAGTGGGAGGGGGAGGATCCAGTTGTTGTGGTCCGCGTTGGGATTAACAACATAGGCAAGGCTAGGATGGAGGACCTGTTTGGGGATTATCAAGCACTAGGAACGAAATTAAGGAACAGGTCCTCGAGGGTTATAATCTCCGGATTACTGCCCGAGCCACGTGCAAATTGGCTGAGGGATAAGAAAATTAGGGAAGTAAACACGTGGCTAAGGGAGTGGTGTGGGAAAGAGGGGTTCCATTTCATGGGGCATTGGCATCAGTTTTGGAACTGGAGGGATCTGTACCGATGGGACGGTCTCCACCTGAACCGATCTGCAACCAGTGTTCTAGAGAAAAGGATAAATAGGGTGGTCACTAGGACTTTAAACGAGTGAGGTGGGGGGAAGGGATAGGGAAAACGACAGGGAGTATGATGGTAAATAAAAAGGTAAGCAGCAGGTTAGCATGTGTGCAGGAGGGTTTAAGTTCAAGGCAGACTATGAAAGAAGCAAAAAGGAAGGATAACTGAGGAGATATTATTAGACATGTTGGAAATCATGAGGGTAAGAAAGCTACCATAAAGGCACTTTACCTGAATGCTCGTAGCATTCATAACAAGTTTGATGAGTTAACAGCACAAATCATCGCGAATGAATATGACTTGGTAGCCATTAGGGAGACATGGTTACAGGATGGTCACGACTGGGAGTTAAATATCCAAGGGTACCAGACTATTCGGAAGGACAGACAGGAAGGTAAGGGAGGTGGTGTAGCTCTGATATTCCAGGACGACATCAGGGCGGTGCTGAGAGATGATATAGGTTCTATGGAGAATGAGGTTGAATCCATTTGGGTGGACATTAGAAATTCTAAGAGGAAAAAGTCACTGATAGGCGTAGTCTATAGGCCACCAAATAATAACATCACATTGGAGCGGGCAATAAACAAAGAAATAACTAATGCCTGTAAAAATGGTATGGCAATTATCATGGGGGATTTTAATCTACATGTAGATTGGTCGAACCAGCTCGGTCAGGATAGCCTTGAGGAGGAGTTCGTTGAGTGTATTCGTGATAGTTTTCTTGAACAGTATGTAATGGAACCGACGAGGCAGCAAGCTATCCTAGATCTGGTCCTGTGTAATGAGACAGGAATAATTAATGATCTCATAGTTAGGGATCCTCTTGGAAGGAGTGATCATAGTATGGTTGAATTTAGAATACAGATGGAGAGTGTGAAGATAAAATCCAATACCAGGGTCCTGTGCTTGAACAAGGGGAACTACAATAGAATGAGGGAGGACATGGCTAAAGTAAACTGGAAACAAAGATTTTGGGGTGGGACAGTTGACGAGCAGTGGATGACTTTCAAAGCAATTTTTCAAAGTGCTCAGCAAAAGTATATTCCAGTGAAAAGGAAGGACTGTAAGAAAAGGGGTAATCTGCCATTGGTGTCTAAAGAAATAAGGGAGGCTATCAAATTGAAAGAGGAGCCAAACAACGTGGCCAAAAACAGCATGAAACTAGAAGATTGGGAAAACTTTAAAGGTCAACAGAAAGCCACAAAAAAAGCTATAAAGAAAAGTAAGATAGAACATGAGAAAAAATCTAGCACAGAATATAAAGACGGATAGCAAAAGTTTCTATAAATATATAAAATGAAGAAGAGTGGCTAAAGTAAACGTTGGCCCTTTAGAGGACGAGAAGGGGAATTTAGTTATGGGATATGATGAAATGGCCGAGGCATTGAACAGGTATTTTGTATCGGTCTTCACAGTGAAGGACACTAATAACATGCCAGTAATTGACAAAGAGATGAAGGTAGGTGAGGACCTGGAAATAATCATTATTACGGAAGAGGTAGTGTTGGGCAAGCTAATGGATCTAAGGATTGATAAGTCTCCTGGCCCTGATGGAATGCATCCCAGGGTACTAAAAGAGATGGCGGGAGAAATAGCAGGTGCACTGGTGGTAATTTTCCAAAATTCGCTGGACTCTGGGGCAGTCCCAGCAGATTGGAAAACAGTAAATGTGACGCCACTTTTTAAAAAGGGAAGTAGACAAAAGATGGGGAATTATAGACCGGTTAGCTTAACCTCTATAGTGGGGAAGATGCTTGAGTCTATTATCAAGGAAGAAATAGCAAGGCATCTGATAGAAATTGTCCCGTTGGGCAGATGCAGCATGGGTTCATGAAGGGCAGGTCATGCTTGACAAAGCTTTTGGAATTCTATGAAGACATTACGAGCAAGGTGGACAATAGGAACCCAGTGGATGTGGTGTACCTAGATTTCCAAAAGGCCTTCGACAAGGTGCTGCGCAAGGGGCTACTGCAGAAGATAAGGATGCATGGCGTTAAGGGTAAAGTATTAGCATGGATAGAGGATTGGTTGACGAACAGGAAGCAAAGAGTGGGGATAAATGAGTGCTATTCCAGCTGGCAGTCAGTGACTGGTGGTGTGCCTCAGGGATTGGTGTTGGGACCGCAATTATTTACAATTTATATAGATGATTTCGAGTTGGGGACCACGTGTATGGAGTCAAAGTTTGCAGATGACACTAAGATGAGTGGCAGAGCAAAGTGTGCAGAGGACTGTGAAACTTTGCAGAGGAACATAGATACATTGAGTGAGTGGGCAAAGGTCTGGCAGATGGAATACAATGTAAATAAATGTGAAGTCATACATTTTGGTAGGAGTAATAGTAAAAAGGATTATTACTTGAATGGTAAAAAGTTGCAGCATGCTGCTATGCAGAAGGACCTGGGTGTCCTTGTGCATGAATCACAGAAGGTAGGTCTGCAGGTACAAAAAGTAATTAGGAAGGCAAATGGAATTTTGTCCTTCATTGCTAAAAGGATTGAAATTAAAAGCAGAGAGGTTATGTTGCAGAGATAGTAGGAACTGCAGATGCTGGAGAATCCGAGACAACAAGGTGCAGGGCTGGATGAACACAGCAGGCCAAGCAGCA
>NW_025971599.1:0-580 GCF_021869965.1 Rhincodon typus
TAGGTGTTCTGCAAAGCGGTCCCCAAGCCTCCGCTTGGTTTCCCCGATGTAGAGGAAGCCACACCGGGTACAGCGGATGCAGTATACCACATTGGCAGATGTGCAGGTGAACATCTGCTTGATGTGGAAAGTCTTCTTGGGGCCTGGGATGGGGGTGAGGGAGGAGGTATGCGGGCAGGTGTAGCACTTCCTGCGGTTGCAGGGAAAAGTGCCGGGTGTGGTGGAGCTGGAGGTGAGTGTGGAGCGGACAAGGGAGTCACGGAGAGAGTGGTCCCTCCGGAAAGCAGATAAGGGTGGGGAGGGAAAGATGTCTTTGGTGGTGGGGTCGGATTGCAGATGGCGGAAGTGTCGGAGGATGATGCGTTGGATCCGGAGGTTGGTGGGGTGGTACGTGAGGACGAGGGGGATTCTTTTTTGGTTCTTATTGCGTGGACAGGTGTGAGGGATGAGGTGCAGGAGATGTGGGAGACACGGTTGAGGGCGTTCTCGACCACCGAGGGGAGGAAGTTACGGTCCTTGAAAAACGAGGACAACTGAGATGTACAGGAGTGGAATGCCTCATCCTGGGAGCAGATGTGGC
>NW_025971599.1:680-10502 GCF_021869965.1 Rhincodon typus
TGGAAAGTCTTCTTGGGGCCTGGGATGGGGGTGAGGGAGGAGGTATGCGGGCAGGTGTAGCACTTCCTGCGGTTGCAGGGAAAAGTGCCGGGTGTGGTGGAGCTGGAGGTGAGTGTGGAGCGGACAAGGGAGTCACGGAGAGAGTGGTCCCTCCGGAAAGCAGATAAGGGTGGGGAGGGAAAGATGTCTTTGGTGGTCGGGTCGGATTGCAGATGGCGGAAGTGTCAGAGGATGATGCGTTGGATCCGGAGGTTGGTGGATGGTACGTGAGGACGAGGGGGATTCTTTTTTGGTTCTTATTGCGTGGACGGGGTGTGAGGGATGAGTTGCGGGAGATGTGGGAGACACGGTTGAGGGCGTTCTCGACCACTGAGGGGGGGAAGTTACGGTCCTTGAAAAACAAGGACAACTGAGATGTATGGGAGTGGAATGCCTCATCCTGGGAGCAGGTGCAGCGGAGGCGAAGGAATTAGGAATAGGGGATAGCATTTTTGCAGGAAGGTGGGTGGGAGGAGGAGTATTCTAGGTAGCTGTGGGAGTCGGTGGGCTTGAAATGAATATCGGTTTCTAAGTGGTTGCCCGAGATGGAGACAGAGAGGTCCAGGAAGGGGAGAGAGGTATTAGAGATGGTCCAGGTAAACTTGAGGTTGGGGTGGAAGGTGTTGGTGAAGTGGATGAACTGTTTGAGCTCCTCGTGGGAGCACGAGGCAGCGCCGATACAGTCATCAATGTAACGGAGGAAGAGGTGGGGTTTAGAGCCGGTGTAGGTACGGAAGAGGAATTGTTCCACGTAACCTACAAAGAGGCAGGCGTAGCTGGATTTCACAAGCTTCAAAATCTCCCCTCCCCCTACCGCATCCCAAAACCAGTCTAGCTCGTCCCCGCCTCCCTAACCTGTTCTTCCTCCCACCTATCCCCTCCTCCCACCTCAAGCCGCACCCCGATCTCCTACCGATTAACCTCATCCCGCCCCCTTGACCTGTCCGTCCTCCCTGGACTGACCTATCCCCTCCCTAACTCCCCACCTACACTCATCTTTACTGGCTCCATCCCTGCCTCTTCGACCTGTTTGTTTCCTCTCCACCTATCCTCTCCTCTATCCATCTTCTATCCGCCTCCCACTCTCTCCCTATTTATTTCAGAACCCCCTTCCCCTCCCCCTTTTCTGATGAAGGGTCTAGGCCCGAAACGTCAGCCTTTCTGCTCCTATGATGCTGCTTGGCCTGCTGTGTTCATCCAGCCCTGCACCTTGTTGTCTCGGATTCTCCTGCATCTGCAGTTCCTACTATCTCTGATTCAATTTTAACTGCATGAGAATAGTTGTTTTATACAGGAAGGCTAAGGAATATGTCTGTGCAATGTTAATTCCTGCTTTCTGATCCATCATTATGATATTGAAACTGAACTATAATCATTTGGATTGCTTTCGAAATTCACAGGTTATTTTGGGCGATCTTCATCCTACCATATGATGGAACAGTCAACCTTAGAAATTTCTGAAGAAGGGTCTAGGCCCGAAACGTCAGCCTTCCTGCTCCTCTGATGCTGCTTGGCCTGCTGTGTTCATCCAGCTCTACACCTTGTTATCTTAGAAATCATCATAGGTTTGTGCTTCTAAAGAAACAAAGCACACCATCGAAGGTCAGATACTTTACCAAAATTAATATTTCTCGTGACATTTGTATTTCTCAAGATTGAAATATCACATGTAGTTAACAGCCCAACAGCATACAGAATTCAAATATACCATGAATACAATATCAATACTACTTATGAATCCATCCACACCTCTCAAGCAACAATTCAAATGGTGAAATATAATGCAGTCACACTTTGGAGGTTTGGCGATGTGGGGGCATTTAATACCATGGGACAGTAATGGATGGAGACACCACTGCCTTTCCCATCCCTGTTCTGATTATTTTCATAGACAGCCTCTTACCCTGCCACCAATTACTTGCCCAAGTAGGCAATTAATGCCAAGTTAGGACTCTCATCCATTGCTGGTATTGATCAAGTGGCAAGCAGGGGCTATGCCATATAGTAACACTGAAAGGAAACCCCTGTTATAATTGCTTGCAGGAGGTCTCTTAGTCAAAGGTACCCTGTTGGCAAACCCCCACCCCAGCTCCACCATCACCAGACCAATCATTCAGTTGTATCGGCTCCATCAGTGATCCCAGACCTCAACGGTTGTAGTACCAGCAGCAGCGACCACTCCTCGGTGACATTGCCAAGCAATGAAGAGCTTTCAACTTCTGACTGGCTGGCATCTCTTGGCTGGTGGAACTTTGTCTTGCTGGGGTCCTAGAGAGAGCCTTCTGCTGCCCAGTTTAGTGCCTGACTAGCACATGTTATAGTGGATGCTTCAAAGAAGTGGTACTGTTGGGCATCTGGTTCTTCAGCTGGTGGGCAAGACCTCTCTACCTCCTTAAATACTGCCCAAAGCTTAAGTTTATCCATTCTAACCAGCTGTCTAATCTGTCTATCTCACTCACAAGGTAGACTCACACTGTAGAATCTTAAGCTACCTATTTGCCTATTCACTTATTATGGTGACCCTGGTCTATAATTTTGCCAGCCCATCATTTCAGAGCTCTGCTCACTCATCCTATAGAATTTTGAGCCTCACTTTTCAACCAAGTGCCTCAAATGATATTGAAGGCAGATTTAATCAGGATTGTGAGAGGTAGTAATATTGTATGGAATGAATGGAGAGTGGCATTAACCGGCATTGAAAGAAAGTTGTATTGGTACAATGGGAAGAGGCAAAGTATGATGGTGATCAGAAGGTAATCAGTGTGGTGTAGATAACTTCAGTTTATGTATTTGATACTTTGAGATCACTTAAAATTCAGTAACAATCCCTTTATCGACAGCACAGGGACTGCAGCGATTCAAAGGGCTGCTCACCACCACCTTCTCAAGGGCAACTAGGGGCAGACAATAAATGCTGGCCCAACCAGCTACAGCCACATCCCATGAGTGAATAAAAGAAGAGACGGACAGCAGAGTAAGATTGTCTGTTTTGCTTTGTGGTCAAATCACATCTTTCATCTCCTTCAGAGTAAAGAACGTACCTGAAGAACACAAGGAAGTATTAAGTCAAAAGGATGTATTGAAGATTCATAATATGTTATTATTACGTGGAAATTTAGATTCTAAAGTAGAGGAATAATGTACAGCTTTATGTTTAATTTGTACTTCAATGTTTTGTGTATTAACAAGGGAAGGACATGATTTTATTTTCATTTTAGACATGCTCTGTGAGAAGTACAAACAACAAAGAACAAAGAAAATTACAGTACAGGAACAGGCCTTTCGGCCCTCCAAGCCTGCATCGACATGCTGCCCGTCACAACTAAAACCCCCTATCCTTTCAGGGATCGTATCCCTGTATTCCCATCACATTCATATATTTGTCAAGACGCCCTTTAAAAGTCACTATAGTATCTGCTTCCATTACCTCCCCCGGCAGTGAGTTCCAGGCACCCACCACCCTCTGTGTAAAATACTTGCCTCGTAGATCACTTTTAAACCTTGCCCCTTGCACCTTAAACCCATGGCCCCTGGTAACTGACTCTTCCATCCTGGGAGAAAGCTTCTGACTGTCTATGCCATTCATAATCTTGTAGACCTCTATCAGGTCACCCCTCAACCTCCGTTGTTCCAGTGAGAACAACCTAAGTTTCTTCAATCTCTCCTCATAGCTAATGCCCACCATACCAGGGAACATCCTGGTGAATCTTTTCTGTACCCTCTCCAAAGCCACCACATCCTTCTGGTAGTGTGGGGACCAGAATTAAACACAATATTCCAAATGTGGCCTATCTAAGGTTCTGTAAAGCTGCAACATTACCTGCCGATTTTTAAACTCAATGCCCCGGCCGATGAAGGCAAGCATGCCGTATGCCTTGCTGACTACCTTTTCCACCTGCGTTGCCACTTTCAGTGACCTGTGTACCTGTACAACCAGATCCCTCTGCCTATCAGTACTCTTAAGGGTTCTGCCATTTACTGTATATTTTCCATCTGGATTGGACCTTCCAAAATGCATTATCTCACATTTTCCAGATTAAACTCCATCTGCCAT
Source organism: Rhincodon typus (assembly GCF_021869965.1). Lineage (NCBI taxonomy): Eukaryota > Metazoa > Chordata > Chondrichthyes > Orectolobiformes > Rhincodontidae > Rhincodon > Rhincodon typus. Next base: position 4,774 of record NW_025971599.1, read on the forward strand.
CTCGCTATCCAAGTCACCAACTGATCTATATCCTACTGTATCCTTTGAATGGTCCTCATTGCTATCTGCAATTCCACCAACCTTTGTGTCATCGGCAAACTTACAAATCAGACCAGTTACACTCTCCTCCAAATCATTTATATATATTACAAACAGCAGAGGTCCCAACATTGATCCCTGAGGAACGCCACTAGTCACAGCCCTCCATCCAGAAACACACCCTTCCACTGCTACCCTCTGTCTTCTATGACCAAGCCAGTTCTTTATCCATCGTGCAAGCTCACCTGTGACGCCGTGTGACTTTACCTTCTGTATCAGCCTGCCATAAGGGACCTTGTCAAAGGCCTTACTGAAGTCCATGTAGACAACATCCACTGCCCTACCCTAATCAATCATCTTCGTCACTTCCTCAAAAAACTCAACCAAGTTAGTGAGACATGAACTCCCCTTTACAAAACCATGTTGCCTCTCACTTATATGCCCATTGATTTCCACTCTGCTGCCCTCTTCAAGGTACTTGCCTTCACTTGAATACGGAGAGTGTCTTGCTGAAATCCACCTTCTGGAAGCAGTGACTGCACTGATGCAGATCTTCCCCACGTCAGCCAATCAGTGTCACCACTCAGCTGCCAAGTACTGGTTCATCTTGAAACTTGCTTGTTTACATACCCTCTAATGAGGTTATTAAGTCTTTGAGGTGAATAATTCAGTGTATTAGGAAATAAATTGTAGAAGAAAAAAAACTATGGTTGTTTAGCGACAGAAGTCCAGTGTCACAGAGTAGCAGATCCATCCAGAAGCTGGAACAGCTTCTTGTGTGCAGCATTCAGTCAAAGAGGGTTTGTATCAACAGAGGTGCTGTTAGTTTAACTCTGAAAAGAGATCCTTACTAGACTTAAAGGTCAGTAAGGGAAAAGCTTCAGAAACAGATGGCTGCTACTATAGAGATGAGTTTAAGGAACACACATTAAATAATAAGTGAGGTGTGTTAGGTGTTTATTAATTGGTTTCAAGAAGATACATTAATTAGTCAAAACAACATCAAGCTAAAGAACCCATTTACAGCCATGTCAACTGAACAATGAGCTTTAAAGTGGGAAAAAAGGGACCGTGCACTGAGGTTTGAGCTTTTGTAACGTTGTTGCTCAGGATAAAAGATTGAACCTTTATTTCTGATATTTGTAATAACATAATTTCAAATAGCTCTATAGTGTAACATAACTTGCATCTTCTACTTTCATAGAATAAAGTTTTATATTCATTTGTTAAAAGTACATTGACAGCCTGTTGTGAATATGTTCGGTGATTGACCACCATGATTAAAAACAGAAAAAATAAAACGTAAGATCTGTGAAGCCAGATCTCACTCTTGATCTAACATGTTAATAATTATCATCAGTTGGGAACATAACAAGGTTATCTGGACCTTCAAGCTCATTGTAACTGACAATCTTATCTTCCCATTGTTTTAGCTTTTATGTAAACTCATTTTTAAAAAAAGTTCATTCGGGGGATGTGGGCATCTCTGGCTAGGCTGCCACATTGCTGTGGGTCTGGAGTCACATGTAGGCCAGGCCAGGGAAGGATGGTAGTTTCCTTCCCTAAAGGACATTAGTGAACCAGATGGGATTTTCTGACAATCAACAACAGATTCATGGTCATCATTAGACTCTTAATTCCATATTTTTATTGAATTCAAATTCCACCATCTGCCAATGGCAGGATTCAAACCCAGGTCCCCAGAACATTACCTGGATCTTTACATTAACAGTCCAGTGATCATACCACGAGGCCATTTATTTATTCAACAAATAATTAGAAATTAAGATTAGCGGATACAGAATGCAGTAATCCCTTACTGCAGTACTGTTTGGAAATGTTTACAGAGAAAACCTTTTTGGCTGCATTTATTGATGGTAAAACATTAGGAGGAGCACATCTGTCACAGGTGCAGATGTAGACAGTGATATCATAGTCAATGACATACTCCCTACTACTTGAAATTCATTCCCTAATCCTTTAAAGATGAAGTAAAAAGGAAATATGGCACTATTGGAAGAAATGAGAAGCAGTGGAATTTCTTTTGAAAGTAAATAATGAAATAAGAAATATATTTAAAAATCAATAATAAATGGATATTAGAATGAATCCAAATCACGCTCGGAGTTAGTACTGGTAAGGAAAGATCTCAATTATATCTCACACTTCCAACTTCTAATCTTCAAATAAGTTGACAAATATCAATGTATAGATTATGTTTTAGGAAAAGATCTATCATCCAAAGTGGAGCTGAAAACCACAGCAGTCATCTTCCACTAAGCTAGGCAGGAAATCCCTGTACACTGCCTTTCCAATTCATTCTTCAACTTGAAAATTTTATTTAACTCTTTCATGGTATGTGGCTATCAGTAACATTTGTGGTCCATCCCTAATTGCATTTGAACTGAGCAGCTTGCTAGGATCATTTCAAAGGGCAGTCAAGAGATTAACCACAATGCACTGGAGTTACATGAAGGCCAGACTAGGTAAGGCCAACAGATTTAACTTCCCTAAAGGACATTAATGAACCAGCTAGGCTTCAATGACAATGGTTACATAGTTACCATTAGACTAACTTTTAACTCCAGATTTTGTTGAATTCAAATATCTGTCATGGTGGGATTTAAATGCACATCCTCAGAAAATGAGTTTAAGATTACTAGTCCAGTAATATGGCCATTACACCTCCAGTTTCCCCTGTTCAGGTGAGTCAACTGGGCAGCTGATGCACTGAGAAATCCAGTATTAACACTCCTAAGAGTTTGTAAACTGATTACCCATGTTTTTCCCCCAAAATATACTTTATCCACAATATTTCTGAAAGTACATGACGTGACTGTCTAAAATTGATATAACATCAGGTCAAACCAAATCAGACTTTCCAATAGTGTTTGTTATTCACTACAATTACAATTATAGTTGTGATTGCCATTTCACAGCCCATGGAGAATTACTAATTAATTTCCCTGTGGAGGCTGCTGAATATGAGTTCCTTTGGTAACAACCTGTCTGGCTAGAACTCATCACCTAAGCCCTTTATAAAGCAGACACCCACTTCACTGTCCAAAACCATTTTGATTTATCTCTATCCCTCTCTCCCTACCTCCCCCTCATGTTTGATGGTTTGCACTGCCCAAAATGGGCTTTGCATGTAAATTTCTAATTGGATGCACGAGTGATTACTGGTGGTGGTTAATAGTTAAAAACAAAAAAAAAAGTCACGGTGATTTGATGGTGGGAAAGTCGCTTAGTTGTGTATGATTACACTTCTGTGTATAAAAGAAAAAAATTAAAGCACACTCCCTGGGTGTTACTGGAGAGGGAGCATAAGGTGTCCATCAATACTCTTGATGCCTTTAGAGAGAGGTGGACACAGTGGAGTATGCACTCGTTTATTTGCCCCTCTGACTGCATTTCAATTTAGGCCCTTCCCTCTCCCTCTAGTCCCCCCTTACTTTTGATGGTTTGCATTGCCCGTAATGGGCTTTGCCTGTAAATATCCAATTGGCTGCACGGGTGTTTTATTAGTGGCAATTGGTAGTAAAAAACAGGGGGAGAATGCCATGGTGATTTGGTGGTGGAAAAGCCACCATTTGTGGATATATTAATAAAAAAGCAGAGCCCAGTCTCAATGCCTTTAGACAAAAGGGGAAACAATGCTTTATCTTCCCCTAGCCCCTTCCCACTCTCCCTACTTCCCCTCCCCTCATTTTTGATGGTTTATATTGCCTGTAATGAGCTTTGTATAAATATCTAATTGGCTGCCTGGGTGTTTTACTGGTGGCAGTTAAGAGTAAAAAAAAAATCATGCTGATTTGGTGGCCAGAAAAAGAAAGTTCATTTGTATTGAAGAGTACTTCTGAAAATATATAAAAATAAAGCAAACCCAGGGCTCTTGTGCACAGTGGTAGTGCCCCTGCCTCTGAACCAGGAGGCCTGGGTTCAAGTCTGATCTGCTCCAGAGGTATGTAACAGCATGTCTGAACATTGATTATGGATATGAGTCTGCAGAACTGTATGACCTGGGTGGGACCAGCTGATGTATGCCACAAGTGAGGGCTGTACTTTGGTGTTCAATGATAAATGTTGTTCCTTTCCAGTCAGGCTTCCTGAGTATTATTGTGGTTAATATATATTATATATCAAACATACATCCCAAGGGGTTTTACCCAGTTTTCAGTTCCTCAGTTTACTACAGCAGAAAGACAGTCTCATTTCCCATGTACATTTGTGGTGACTGCATTTATGATTCCATTAGCACATGATGATAGACCTTAGTGTGTCTTCAACAATATTCTTTGCGCTGGAAGATCAGCTGGTTCCACAAAGCCAAAGAGTGTCTTTCACTGCATTGTTTGTCCTCCTGTCACCGTTGGTGTTTATGTCACTGTATATCCTTGTGAGTCGACTGTAGAACACAGAATTCTGTGTCACGGACTTGCTAGACTGAACCTTGACAAGAAAAAACACTGCATCTCTCTACAGATTTCCTTTGCAAAGTTATGTTCCGGAAGGTTGTGGACAACAATCAATTCCTTACCACTGATCACTTGTGGTTGACATGTGGTGAGGTTGAGACTCTGACTGTGCAGGTAGGACTTAATCGGGAGGGCTGGTTCTCACAGCAACTCCTGCCCTTAGACTATTTACTGGATGGGATGTGACAGGACAAGTGGTGGGCAGCCACTTGAGGCACTTAAAGGCTTTTAAAGATGTCACCAGAGACCAAGTAGGATTTTTTCAGTCAGCCTCCAGATACAGCAGGCAATGAGGAGTATTGAGGGAGGGCAATGGGGGCCAGTATAGCTCTGTGAGGTTGGTCTCTCAGTAGACCAGATAGTGTGGTCCAATCAGGCTGAGAGACCCTGCCTGTCCTAGTTCAACAGCCCATCTATAACAATGATAGCCGAGCTGCAAACGCTCCAGTTTACTGTCCATCTCGAAAGTTAGAGAGAGGACGGGTCCACCTTGGGTGGCCTTTCCCCTGCTCGTCCTTTCCCCACCATCCTGCTACTTCCATCTGTCCTGACCTGGGAAGGGAGTTGCTGGCATCGACCAGCAAATGGCCAACTCCTAGATAAACAGAGCCAAGCCTCCCCACAACAGTGTGGAATTCTGAAGCCCACAGGGAGAATCTGTGCTGTGCCCCTTATCAGTTCAAAGCATTCTGTGAAGAAATCGCTTAATGGTTAGATGTAAAAGCATCAAGAGGTTCGGGGAGAAAGCAGGAATGTGGCATCAAGATAGAGGAGAGGGCATGATCATATTGAATGGTGGAGCTGAATGGACTACTCCTGCTCTTAGTTTCTATGTTTTATTCCCTAAAGCCTACCTTCTGCTTGTTCAGTTAGGACTGCCATTACAGCCCTGGTTTGTGAAGTTTTACAGAGGTAGGTGGCAAAAATCTTTTCCTATCCCAACAGACTAAACCAAGCCTCCAGTTCCTGCCAGTGAGCCAGGTCGGTTAATCAGAATGCAAGAACCTACAGGATTACAGACTGAGAGATAGTAGGAAGTGCAGATGCTGAAGAATCTGAGATAACAAGGTGTAGAGCTGGATGAACACAGCAGGCCAAGCAGCATCAGAGGAGCAGGAAACCCTGACGTTTCAGGCCTAGACACTTCTTCAGAAATGGTGGAGGTGAAGGGGATTCTGAAATAAATAGGGAGAGAGGGGGAGGCAGATAGAA
>NW_025971600.1:0-5067 GCF_021869965.1 Rhincodon typus
GGTGAAGTTGAGATTTTAGACTTCTGAAGTGCTTATCTCACTCAAATGAGCATGTTAGTTCAACCAACATCAAAGCTGAGTCATTTTGTGAAGTTCCAATTTTGATCTTGTGAAGTGCTTAACTCGCTGAAATAAGCATTTTAATCCAACCAGCATTAAAAATTAAGTCATTTGGTAAAAGTTGAGATTTTTGCCTTCTGAACTGCTTAACTCGTGAAATAAGCACATTGTTCAAAACAACATCAAAAGTTGAGTCATTTGGTGAAGTTGAGATTTTTGACATCTGATTTGGTTATCTCTCTCAAATAAGCATGTTAGTCAAAACTACATTAAAAATGGAGTCATTTGGTGAAGTTCAGATTTTAGTCTTCTCAAGTGCTTAACTCACTGAATTAAACATTTTAATCTAACCAGCATCAGAAATCAAGTCATTTCATAATGTTGAGATTTTTGACTTCTGTAGTGCTCACCTCACTGAAATAAGCATTTTAGTCCAACCAGCATCAAAATTTATGTCCTTTGGTGAAGTTGATGTTTTCGTCTTCTGATACGCTTATCTCGCTGAAATAAGCACGTTGGTCAAACGAACATAAAAAATTGTGTCATTTGGTGAGGTTCAGATTTTTGGCTTCTGAGTTGATTAGCTCGCTGAAAGGACCATTTTAATTTAACCAGCATCAAAAGTTCGGCCATCTGGTGAAGGTGAGATTTTAGTCTTCTGAAGTGCTTAACTCGCTGAAATGAGCGTGCCAGTCAAATTAACATCAAAAATTGAGTCATTTGGTGAAGTTCCGATTTTTGCCTACTGAAGTGCATATCTCACTCACATAAGCATGTTAGTCAAAACAATATCTAAAGTTGATTCATTTGGTGAAGTCGAGATTCTACACTTCTGAAGTGCTTATTTCACTGGCGGAAGCCTGTTAGTTAATCAAACATCAAAATTTGAGTCATTTCGTTAAAATCAGATTTTGGTATTCTGAAGTGCTTTTCCCAATGAAATAAGCATTTTAGTCAAAACAGCATCAAAAGTTGAGTGTCTTGTTGAAGTTGAGATTTTGGTCTTCTGCTGTGCTTATCTCGCTGAAATAAGCACGTTCGTCAAACATCAAACATTGTGACATTTGGTGAAGTTGAGATTTGGATTTTCTGAAGTGCTTTTCTCACTCAAGTATGCATGTTAGTCAAAATAACGTCAAAAGTTGAGTCACTTTGTGAAGTTCAGATTTTGGCCTTCTGATGTGCTTAACTCGCTGAAAGAAGAATTTTAATACAACCAGCATCAAAAGTTGCGTCATTTGGTGAGGTCGAGATTCATCACTTATGAAGTGCTTATTTCACTGGACGAAGCCTGCAATCACTCCAACATCAAAATTTGAGTCATTTATTGAAGTTCAGATTTTGGTCTTCTGAAGTGCTTATCCCACTCAAATATGCATGTTCCTCAAAACAACATCATAAGTTGTGTAAAGTCGAGATTGGTGAAGTCGAGATTCTTCACTTCTGAAGTGCTTATTTCACTGGAGGAAGCCTGTTAGTCAATTCAACATGAAAATTTAGTCATTTATTGAAGTTCGGATATTTTTCTTCTGAAGTGCTTATCTGACTGAAATAAGCATGTTGTCAAAACAGCATAAAAAGTTGAGTGTCTGTTTGAAGTTGAGATTTTGGTCTTCTGCTATGCTTATCTCGCTGAAATAAGCACGTTTCTCAAAACAACATCAAAATTTGTGTCATTTGGTGAAGTTGAGATTTTGATCTTCTGAAGTGCTTAACTCGCTGAAATGAACATGTTAGTCAAACTAACATCAAAAATTGAGTCATTTGGTGAAGTTCAGATTTTTGTCTTCTGAAGTGCTTATCTCGCTGAAATAAGAATTTTAATCCTACCAGCATTAAAAATTAAGTCATTTTGTGAAGTTGAGATTTTTGCCTTCTGAACTGCTTAACTCCGCTGAAATAAGCACGTTATTAAAAAAAAAAATCCAAAGTTGAGTCATTGGGTGAAGTTGCGATTTTTAACTTCTGAAGACCTTATCTCACTCAAATAAGCATGTTACTCAAAACAACATGAAAAATTGAGTCATTTGGTGAAGTTCAGATTTTAGTCTTCTCAACTGCTTCACTCACTGAAATAAGCATTTTAGTCTAAACAGCATCAAATATCAAAAATCTCAAATTCACCAAATGACTTCAATGTTGATGCTGTTTTGACTAACATGCGTCTTTGAGTCAGATGAACACTTCAGAAGACCAAAATCTGAACTACACAAAATTACTCAAGTTTTGATGTTGGTGAGACTAACATGCTTATTTGAGTGAGATCGGCACTTCAGAAATCAAAAATCTCAACTTCACCGTCTGACTTAATTTTTGATGCAGTTTTGACTAACATGCTTATTTAACTCAGAAAAGCACTTCACCAGACCAATATCTCACTTCACCAAAAATGTTAGTTTTTGATGTTGGTTTGAATGAAATGCTTATTTCATGAGGTAAGCACTTCAGAAGATCAACATGTCAACTTCACAAAATGGCGAAACTTTTGATGTTGTTTTGTCTAACATGCTTATTTCAGCGAATTCAGCATATCAGAAGATCAAAATCTCAACTTCACCAAAGGACATAACTTTTGAGGCTGGTTTGACAAAATTAGCTTATTTCAGTGAGATGCGCACTACAGAAGTCAAAAATGTCAACTTCATCAAATGACTTGATTTTTGATGCTGGTTAGACTAAAATGCTTCAGACTGATAATGCAAAAGTAGGAGATGTAATTGATAGCAAAGAAGGTTATCAAAATTTACAGAGGCTTGTGGATCAGATGGGGATGTGGGCAGAGGATTGGTAAATACAGTTGTATACTGATACAGGTGTGCACTTTGGAAAGTCAAACCAAGGCAGGATTTATACAGTAAATGGTAAAGTCCTGAATTTCACCCTCCGACAATGTTCCACTCCTTCTGTACTGACCTACAACAGGGTAGGACAGCCTCAGGCAGACCCTCTGACAATGAGGCATCCCTCAGGACAATAATCTTTAATTGTAAACTAATCTGTAATATTATTTGACCTGTTAAGTTCACAATACTTCCCGTGTCTCCTGTAGAATACGCAGTTGCTCTCACTCTAGCTCTTCCTCTGGGTATGCGAAGCTGCTTTCTTCCATACTACCCTCAGAAATAACGCCAGCCGTAACCCTCACCCTAGATTCAGCCCAAACGCTAACCCTCATGTCAACCCTGAGTCCAACCTCAGCCCAAATCCTAACCTCAGGCTTAACCCAAACCATAACCCTCAGTCCCAAAGCTGACCCGAACCTCATCTCTAACTCTAGTCTCAGCCCTAACACCTATCCTCAGCCCTATAACGCAAGCCTCATCCCTACACTAACCATAGCCTTAGTCCTAAACCGAACCTAGTTTCAGACCTACTCCAAACCGAAGACATAGAGTCTCCGGTACAGAAACCCAAAGGCCCACAGACCCCGCATAGAAACGTGAAGACAGAGACCCCTTTCAATTAACTGTAAAACACGGAGCTCACTATAAATAATCCCGAAAACATAGACATCCCTGTAAATGAACCATGAAAAACAAAGCCTTCTGTAAGTAATCTCCGACACAGAATCTCGTTTAAACAAACGCGAAAAAGAGCCCCCTGTAAATACACTCAAGCACAGAGACCCCTTTAAATATAACCGAAGAAAGGTTCCTCGGGAAGTAAAATTCAAAAGACAGAGAACCCAGTAAGAAACCAGAAAACACAGAGACCTCTGTAAAGAAACCCTAAAACAGAGCCCCCTGTAAATAATCCAAAACAAAGAGCACCCTGTACACAAACCCTAAACGTTAACTGTTTTGGCTTTCACAAATGCTGCCAGACCTGCTGAGCTTTTCCAGCAATTTTGTTTTTGTTCCTGATTTGCAGCATCTGCAGTTCCTCCGGTTTCCAATTAATCGGCAGTCAGTTAGATGAAATGGTTGTGTATCACGTATTTACCAGTCGGATTCAAACACGTGGTACCAGTTCGCTCACGTGGTCATTTGCTTATCTTATAACTTTTGCCCCTGAATATCCTGTGGTCTGCCCTGTTTACTCATATCAGTTAGCACTTAACAAGGCTTCCGGAGTCTCTCTGGTGTGTCTTCAGTAATACAGGGTCAATCGCCTTCAAATATCGTTTACTGTGGTTTTTGTGTGACGCTATATCATCAGCCTCTTTATTGTTGTAAGAAAGATCCTCTTTACGAATGCACCCTCAAGCGCTCCATATGACCACTCTCGCGCTCTCATTCTTTCATAACTTTACTGACCACTCATTAGCGTACTGTGTTTACTATTACCGTATTTCATTCATTCATTCATAAAACTGCCATCATGCCGTACTTTTCACTAATAAAGGGAGACGAAATTGAAACGTTCCTTGCACCCCATTACTGCCTTTTCACAGTTTGAACCCGTGTTGCTAACATTGTCCAAACTTGTGTCTACATCAGAGTCAAACCTTGAGTATGTGTTAATTTCCTAATCTATTCAGAACAATACGATCCCATCCATCGTGTCACCCGAAACTATGAAAAATAAGAATATTAATCAGCCCTCAACAAACGTCTCCCAGGAGTGAAATATCTTGCGGGACATCAAACAAGTTTTCTGCGTTACCACGTCTCTGTTAGATACATATTGAATAGGGTCCGCGTTCCCTTTAAGAACGCTACTTTCAAAATAGCGCTTCCGTGAAATTGAATGAAAGAATGAGTAAACTGGCAATAGTGAAATCACAAGAGCCAGCTGCGGTAATAAGCGTACTATACTTTCTGCTGTCATTAAGTAATTCCCAACCCATTCAATTCATGTAGGGTTGATAATCTTTCCAGCATTCTCTAACTTTAAAAGAATAAAAGGACCCACAACCTTCATTGCTCTACTTCAAATACCTCAGTCCTGACCGGCTGACAATGAGGCGCTCCCTCAGTCCTGACCCGCTGACAATGAGGCGCTCCCTCAGTCCTGACCCGCTGACAATGAGGCGCTCCCCCAGTCCTGACCCGCTGACAATAAGGC
>NW_025971600.1:5167-10501 GCF_021869965.1 Rhincodon typus
TCCCTCAGTCCTGACCCGCTGACAATGAGGCGCTCCCCCAGTCCTGAACGGCTGACAATGAGGCGCTCCCCCAGTCCTGACCCGCTGACAATGAAGCGCTCCCTCAGTCCTGACTCGCTGGCAATGAGGTGCTCCCTCAGTCCTGACCCGCTGGCAATGAGGTGTTCCCCCAGTCCTGACCCGCTGACAATGAGGCGCTCCCTCAGTCCTGACCCGCTGACAATGTGGCTCTCCCTCAGTCCTGCCCCGCTGACAATGAGGCGCTACCTCAGTCCTGCCCCGAGAACAATGAGGCAGTCCCTCTGTCCTGTCCCGCTGACAATCAGGCACTCCCTCTGTCCTGTCCCGCTGACAATGAGGCGCTTCCTCAGTCCTGACCCGCTGATAATGAGGCGCTCCCTCAGTTTTGAGTCGCTGACAATGAGGCCCTCCCGCAGTCCTGACCCTAGTACATTGAGGCGCTCCCTCAATTCTGACCCTATTACAATGAGGCGCTACCTCAACAATGACCGTCAGACAACACTACACCTCCCCATTACTGACTCTTTGTCAAAGAGGCATTGCCTCAGACTATGATGTACTATCTCAATCCGAACAATTCGCCGTGCTGTACTGGGGGCTGTGTTATTTGGTGTTGATTTACAGTGGGCTTGTGTTTTAGGCTTTATTAATTGGAAGCTCTGTGTTTTAGGGTCGCCTCTGAGAGTTTATTTACAGGAGGCTTAGTTTTCGGAGGATTTGCAGGGGGCACTGTTTCACGGTTTATTTACTGGCAGATCTATATTTTACATTTTATTTACAGGGGACTCGGTCTTCTTTGGTTTCTTGCTGGGGGCTGTGTCTTTTACACTTTATTTCCTGCGGGACCTTTCTTCGGTTTTATGTAAAGAGGTCTGTGTGCTTAAGGGTGTATTTACAGGCGGCTCTGTTTTTAGCAGTTTTTCAAATGAGACTCTGCGTCGGATAATATATACAGGAGGCTGTGTATTTCAGAGTTCATTTACAGGGATGTCTGTGTTTTAAGGTATCTGTACATGGTGTTCTATGTTTTAGGGATTATTTAGAGTGATCTGTGTTTGACAGGTTACTGAAAGGCGTCTCTGACTTTGGGTTTATTTACCGGGGTCTGCTATTTATAGGTACGTCTATCTTTTCAAAGTTTATTTGTAAGGGGCCCTGTCTTACGGATAATTTACAGGTGGGCTGAGTGTGGGGTGTAATTACAGGTGCTCAGTGTTTTCGGATTTATTTAGACGGAGCCCTGTGTTTTACCTTCGACTTCCTGGGTGATGTGTGTTAGAGTTCATTTAAAGGGGTCCGTGTATTTGAGGGTATAATTACAGTGGGCTCTGTTTTTTAGGGTTATTTCCTGTGAGCTCCGCGTTTTACGTGTTACTGAAAAGGGTGCCTGAGGGTATGTTTACAGGCGGCTCATTGTTTGAGGGCTTTTGTGCAGGTCTGAGGCTCGGGTTAGAGGTGAGCGCTGCGGCTGAGGGTTATGGTTTGTGTCAGGCCTGAGGCGAAGGTTAGGGTTAGGGTTTGGCCTGAGGTTAGGCTCAGAGGTCAGGCAAGGGTTCGCGTTGTCAAATGGTGCGCACTGAGGTATTGCAGCAGTGTCAGTGGGTCAGAACTGTGGGAGTGTATCAGTCATAGGGTCAAGACTGAGGCTGAGCCTTATTCTAAATTCTTATTGGAGGAGTGCTACGTAACTAAATCACATAATTTTTAAAAATGAGGCATAGGCTGAATATGATTTTCTGACAATAGGTCTGAATCTCGGGTTAATGTTTTGGGGTAGGGTTATTTCTGGGGGCAGGGAGAAAGAAAGCAGCTTCGCATACCCAGAGACAGAACCAGACGGAGAGCAACTGCGTATTCTACAGGAGACTCGGGATGTATTGTAAACTTAATAGGTCAAATAGTATTACAGATTAGTTTACAATTAAAGATTATTGCTCTGAGAGAATGCCTCATTGTCAGAGGGTCCGCTTGAGGCTGTCCCTCTCTGTTGTAGTGTCAGTACTGAAGGAGTGCGCAATTGTCAGAGAATCACATTCAGCCAATGAATCATTTTTAAAAAAAATATGTAATTTAGTTATGTCGCACTCAGCCAGTAAGAATTTAGATAAAGGCTCAGCCTCAGTCTTGACCCTATGACTGATACACTCCCAAAGTTCTGTCCCACTGACTCTGCTGCAATACCTCAGTGCGGACCATTTGACAATGAGGCACTGCTTCAGTACTGAAGCTCTGACAGTAGTGACTATCTGACAATGAGGGAGTGCCTCAGTCTGACATTGTCACATTGCTGCAATCGTGTGACACTCCCACAAGTCTAACCCTTTGAGAATAAGACACTACCTCAGCCATGACCCTCTCACAATAATGCACCCCAACAGTTCTGACCCTTTGGTACTGCTGCATTACCTCATTAGAGACCCTATAAATGTGAGGCGCTCCTCAGTTCTGATCCTCTTACAATGAGGCGCTACCTCAGTATTGACTCTCTGATTATAATGCTCTCCAGCATTTCTGTTCCTCTGACAGTGCTTCAATATTTGCCTGGACCAGGCAAATTCCTCATTGTTAGCGGGTCATTTCTGTGGCACTGCCTCCTGGTGCTGGGATCATATGAATCTGTAATACTATTTGACCTGTTAAGTTTACAATACATCCCGAGTCTCCTCTAGAATACGCAGTTGCTCTCCCTCCGGCTCTGGGTATGCGAAGCTGCTTTCTTTCTCCCTACTCTCAGAAATATCCCTAACCTTAACCCTAGATTCAGCCCTAACGCTAACCTTCTCGTAATCCCGAAGTTTAACTTCAGCCCAAAGCCTAACCAAACCATAACTTTCAGCCCTAACACAAGCCTCATCCTACACTAACCATAGCCTCAGGCGCAAACGGAACCCAGCTTCAGCCGTACTCCTGGCCCTCAAACACGGAGCCGCCTGCACAGAGGCCCTCAAACACAGAGACCGCTTTAAATAATCCGTAAAACGCGGACTTCACTGTAAATAACCCCTAAAACTCAGGGTCCTATTTAAACAAACTTCAACAACAGAGCCCCCTGTAATTATAAGCTCAAATACACAGACCCCTTTCAATGAACTCTCACACACATTGCCCAGAAAGGATAAGGTAAAACACAGGGCTCCTTCTAAATAAATCCGGAAACACTGAGCACCTTTAATTACACCCCAACACTTAGCCCACCAGTAAATTATCCGGAAGACAGGGCCCCTTACAAATAACCCTAAAAAGACAAAGCTACCTATAAATAAACAGCCTCCTGCAAACAAACCCTAAAACAGAGACCCCGTTCAATAACCTGTAAAACACGGAACTCATTGTAAATAATCCCAAAAACACACAGCATCGTGTATGTACACCCAAAAACACAGACATCCCTGTAAATGAACCCTGAAACACAATGCCTCCTGGAAATAATCTCCGACGCAGAGCCTCATTTAAACAAACGGTAAAAAATAGGCCCCTGTAAATACACTGTCAAGCACAGAGACCCTTTAAATAATCCCGAGGAAAGGTCCCTCACGAAGTAAAATGTAAACCACAGAGCACCCGGCACATAACCCCCTGTAAATAAACCCTAAAACACAGAGCTTCATTGACAGGGATGTCTGTGTTTTAGGGATTATATACAATGAAGCCTGAAACACAAAGCTTTCTGTAAATAATCTCCGACGCAGAACCTCACTTAAACAAACGATAAAAACAGAGCTACCTGTAGCTACACTCTCAAGCACAGAGACTACTTTACATATAACCTAAGAAAGGTTCCTCAGGAATTAAAATGTAAAACAGAGCCCCCAGTAAGAAACAATAAAAGATAGAGCCCCATGTAAATTACATGTCAAATATAGAGCTCCTTGTAAATAAACCCTGAAACACAGTGCAACCTGCAAATCCTCCCTATAACTGTGCCTCCAGTAAATAAACCCTCAGAGACGCCTGTAAATAAGCCCTCAGACAGAGATCCCTTTCAATAACCAGTAAAACAAGGAGCTCAATTCAAATAATCACTAATACAGAAACCCCTGCAATTATACCCTCAAATACACAGACCCCTTTAAATGACCTCTGAAACAGGTGCCCTGGGAAGTAGAATGTAAAACACAGGGCTCCCTCTAAATAAATTCGAAAACACAGAACACCTGTCAACACACTCCAACATCGAGCCGACCTGTAAATTATCCGCAAAAACAAGTCCCCTTACAAATAAACCCTAAAAGACAGAGCTAACTATAAGTAAAGACCCCCTGTAAATAAATACCAAAACACATAGTAAAAATCGGAAGAACTGCGGATGCTGCAAATCAGGAAAAAAATACAGAGTTGCTGGAAAAGCTCAGCAAGTCTGGCAGCATCTGTGAGGGAAAAAAACAGAGTTAACGTTTCGGGTCAGGTGATCCTTCCTCAGAACCTCTGGCGAGCGCGTCTTTCGTAATGCAGGGTCAATCGCCTTAAAATATCCTTTTCTGTGGTTTTTGTGAGGCACTATAACATAAAAACATAAGAACTAAGAGCAGGAGTAGCCATCTGGTCCCTCGAGCCTGCCCCGCTATTCAATAAGATCATGGCTGATCTTTTTGAGACTCAGCTCCACATACCCGCCCGCTCACCATAGACCTTAATTCCTTTACTGTTCATAAATTTATCTCGCCTTACCTGAAAAACATTCAGCGAGGTCGCTTCACCCGCTTCACTGGGCAGGGAATTCCACAGATTCACAACCCTTTGGGTGAAGAAGTTCCTCCTGTCCTCAGTCCTGCATCTACTTCCTTTTATTTTGAGGCTATGCCCGCTCGTCCTCGTTTCACCTGCTCGTGGAAACAGTCTCCCTGCCTCCATCTTATCTATTCCCTTCATAATCTTGCATGTTTCTATAAGATCTCCCCTCATTCTTCTGAATTCCAATGAGTATAATCCCACCCTACTCAGTCTCTCTTCACATTCCAACCCTCTCAAATCTAGAATCAATCGAGTAAATCTCCTCCTCACCCCGTCCAGTGCTCGTATGTCCCTTCTCAAGTAAGGAGACCAAAACTGCACACAGTATTCTAGGTGCGGCCTCACCAGGACCGGAAACAGCTGCAGCATTACCTCCCTGTTTTTAAACTCCATCCCTCGAGCAATGACAGACAAAATTCTATTTGCCTTTTTAATTACCTGCTGCACGTGCAATTTTACTTTTAGCGTTTCATGCACAAGGACACCCAAGTCCCTCTGCACAGCAGCATGCTGCATTTTTTTATCATTTAAACCATAGTCCATTTTGTTGTTATTCCTACCAAAATGGATGACCTCACATTT
>NW_025971601.1:0-10500 GCF_021869965.1 Rhincodon typus
GGATGAACACAGCAGGCCAAGCAGCATCAGAGGAGCAGGAAAGCTGCCGTTTAGGGTTTAGACCCTTCTTCAGAAATTTCTGAAGAAGGGCCTAGACCCGAAATGTCAGCTTTCCTGCTCCTCTGATGCTGCTTGGCCTGCTGTGTTCATCCAGCTCTACACCTTGTTATCCCTATGTCCTTCCTGTAATGTGGTAACCAGACTGTACACAAACAAAAATAGAGAATGGAAAGACTTTCATTTCCCAAATGTGATTAAATCCAGCTTCCTGCTCATTAATTCATGACATGTTGTGTGTTTTTCAGATGCTTCCATATTTCATCAGTTCACTGTCTTAGCTCTAACAATAAATGGAATGGGCAGGATTCTGTTAGATTCAAAGACATATCCATGGCACCTGGTGCCTCTTTGTAGGACCACCATTGCCACAATCATAATACGCATATAAAGAAAAACTAAGAATTGAGCAAGTCAGTAGGTACTTTATCTAAATGGCATCAAGCTTCTTGTTATTGAAGCTGCTCCCATCTGGACAAGTGGAGAGAATTCCAGCAGATTGCTGACTCGTGTTGAGTAGATGTTGGACCGGCACTGGGAAGACATGGGCTGATTAATACATGCTCCTATGTCTTATGGTCCTAGGTCCTTAAAATTCCATTTGCCTTCTTACTTAAGCCTAATCCTAACCTTTTATGAAGCCATGGTGACTCTGTCTGATCATAGGATGTATTTTTTATTACATGCTTTATAATGCCCTAACATTTTTCCAATAACATACATTAAGCTAACTGGCCTATATTTACTTCTTTTTTTGTCTTCTTACCCTTTGATATGAGTACCTTGCAACAGGTAACAAAGGCTAATCTGAAGACAATAGCAGAAACATTGAAAATAGATTTAAATGTACATAAGAAGGCTGAAATTGTTGAACGATTGCTTTAATGTCTGAACTAGAGATAGAATATAGTAGTCCAGATAAAATGCAGGTTGACATAACCTAGAATTCAGTTACACATCTTAGGAACTGACAGAAAAACAAAAACTTGAAAGAGAAAGTGAATAAAAAAGGAAAAAAGGCGAGGGAATACAAAAAGCCTGAGTAAGAATTTCAAACAGTATAAGCAAAGGAAAACAGTGAATTGCAAAGAAAAGAAAACAAGAAAAGTATTGGCCAGCTTGCTTGACATCTGTCATTGGGAAAATGTTAGAAGCTATCATGAAAGCTGATATAACAGGGCACTTGGATAAATTCAAGGTAATCAGACAGAGCCAACAGGGTATTGTCAAAGGGAGATCATGTTTAATTAATCTATTGAAGTTCTTTAAAGAACTAATTTGCGCTGTAGATAAAGGGGAAACCAGCAGATATATTTATATTTAGATTTCCAGATGGCACTTGATAAGGTGCCATATCAAATGCTATTGTGGAAAATAAAAGCTCATGGTGTGGGAGATAACATATTGGCGTGGATAGGAGATCGGCTGGTTAACAGGAATCAGAGAGTAGGAATAAATTGTTCTTTTTCAAGCGCAGGATGTCATCTGTGGTGTGTCACAGGGGTCAGTCCTGGGCCCTCAACTCTTCACAGTTTTACAAATGATTTTAATGAAGAGGCTGAAGGTATGGTAGCTAAATTTGTTAATGACACAAAGATAGGTAGGAAAGTAAGTTGCGAAGAGGACATAAGGGGCCCACAAGGGATATAGATAGGCTAAGTAAGTAGGTAAAAATCTGGCCAATGGAGTACAATGTGGTAAGTGTGAAATTGTCTATTTTGGCAGAAAGAATAAAAAAAAATCATTTTCTCAAAACAGTGAGAAGTTGCGGAGCTCTGAGATACAGAGAAGTCTGGGTGTCCTAGTCCCTGAATCACAGAAGGTTGGTACGTGGATACTGCAAATAATCGGGAAAGCTCATAGAATATGGTTTATGTCAAGGAGAATTCAGTGCAGTAGTAGGGAGATTATGCTTCAGTTATACAGGGCATTGGTGATTCTGCATCTGAAGAACTGTGCACAGTTCTGGTGACCATACTTATGGAAGGATTTAATACATTGGAAGCAGTTCAAAGAAGGTTTACTCAACTAATATCTGGAATGAACAGACTTACACAGAAATGCTAGATAAGCTAGGCCTGGATCCTCTGGATTTTACAAGAGTCAGAGGTGACTTAATTGAAGCATATAAGATCCTGAAGGGACTTGTGTAGGTGGATGTTAAAACAATTTTCCTTTTGTGGGAGAATCAAGAAGTAGGGTCATAGTTTAAAAATAAAGGGGTGCCCATTTAAAACAGAGATGAGGAAAGATTTTTTTTCTCAAAGGGTTGTGAGTCTTTGGAATTCCCTTCCTCAAAAGACAATAAATGCAGAATCTTTAAATATTTTTATTGCAGAGGTAGATGGCAGAGCACTTGTAAAACAGTGACAGAATCACCATGAATGTATGAAAGGGAAATCACAAATGTACTAGAATTTTTCAAGGCTGTAACAAATAGAGTTGATAAGGGCTGGAACGGTGAGGAGAGAGATGGCAGTGATGTGGTTTGTTTGAACTTTCAGAAGGCTTTCATTAACATAGCACATAAGAGATTAAATTGAAAAATTAAAGCACATTGGATTGGGGTTAGTGTACTGACATGGTTAAAGAATTGATTGACAGACAGGAAACAATGAGTCGGAATGTATGGGGGATTTCCTGGTTGACAGCCAGTGCCTAGTGGGATAATACAGGGATCAGTGCTAGGACCCCAGCTAATCACAGTACGCCTTCATGATTTAGATGAAGCAAATAAGTGTAATAGCTCCAAGTATGCAGACAACACAAAGCTGAGGGGGTGGGGAGGTGGTGGTGCAGGGGGTGAACTGTGAGGATGATGCAAGAATGCCTCAGGGTGATTTGGACAAGTGAGTAAGTGGGCAAATGCATGGTAGATGAAGTATATTGTGGATAAATGTGAAGTTATCCACTTTAATAAAACAGGAATGCACGTTATTATCTGAATGTTGATAGTTCATGAAGGAGAGAGGTGCCGCAAGACCTGGGTGTCCTTGCACACCAGCCACTGAAAGTAAGCATGTTGATACAGCAAGCAGTGAATAAGGAAAATGGTATGTTGGCCTTCATAGCAGACGATTTGAGTACAGGAGCAGAGATGTCTTGCTGCAATGGTACAGGTCCTTGGTGAGACTACCCCAGGAGTATTGTGTGCAGTTCTGGTCTCCTTATCTTAGGAAGGATGTTCTGGCTATGGAGGGAGTGCAACAAAGGTTTACCAGACTGATTCGTGGGATGACAGGACTGATGTATGCAGAGAGACTAAATCAGTTGGTTTAGAAAAATGAGGGGGTATCTCATTGAAACCTGTAAGCTCCAAACAGGACTAGACAGCTAAATGCAGGAAGGATGTTCTTGATGACCAGCAAGTCCAGAACTATGGACCACAGTCTAAGCATGTGAGCAAGACCATTTAGAACTGAGATGAGGAGAAATTTCTTCACCTAGGGAGTATTGAGCCTGTGGCATTCTTTGACATAGAAGGCAGTTGATGCCATAACATTTAATATAGATGTAGTTAGATATTGTTCTTAGGGCTAAAGTGATCAAAGAGTATAGGGAGAAAGTGGGAACAGGATCCTGAGTTGAATGTTCAGCCATCCATGATCATATTGGATGGTGGAGCAGGCTGTAAGGGCTGAATGGCCTACCCAGCTCTTATTTTCTATGGAGCAATGAGGAAACATTTGAACTTGGAATGTCAATTGAAACTTCAGAAGGTTATTCAAGAAAAAGCAGCTGAGTAAAGTTTGTACTGAATGGGGGAAATATGTTAAAGAATTGCAGTTTTTTTAAGAAAATATCAGGATTTTCTGAATAATCATTGATGTGACCTTAACTAGAGCCTTAAAGCAGTGAAGGAGAAGCATAATAGTGCATTGAAACTGCAGAGGCATGATTCAGCTGTTTGGCTGGCTGAGACTTTATTTTTCAGCCCAGACAATAGAAAGCATACAACTATGGAAGACCTGGAGTTAAAACTTGAACTAAGTGGTTTACAGAATGTGGTTAAAAGTTGAAACCATATTGACTACATCGTTTCTGATTCTAAATAAGAGAAACAGGATCTATTGATGTCACATGTGAAAAGGAGCTGTGCCAGAATTTCAGCTTGATTGACATATTGCCAAGGGACTGTCTGTAAATAACAGCTTCTTAATAAAGTTACTCTGACAGAATCAATTGTGCCATCTTTTAACTAAAGATTTAAAAATACATGAGACAGGAGATTTACTACAATGCAAAACAGAAAGAAAGCAGCAGAATTAATTTTCATTTGAAAGAGAGATGGATCACCTCCTATCCGTTAAATACCTTCAATTATATAGGTTACAAATATGATACTGCCAAAAAGGGGGTGGATAATTTTTATACTGTAAAAAGTAAGTTAGTTTTAAAATAGAACGTCATAAGTTGTTACATTTTGAATAGTGGTTTTCAATGCTCATCACTTTGTTCATGACTTTTCATCTTTGGAGGTAGGTACTCATTTGAGGGATCCCCACTGACCACCACAGGCACACATCCACTCTTAAAATTGTACCTCCCCATCTTTGCGCCTGCTTTCCCTGTGCCACTCCCCCACCCCAATTCTAACATGACCCCACCTGCCTCAGGATCTCCGCTCCCCACCTCGCTGGGATTTTCCAGCTATACCTGCACAAACTACCTGGACTTACTCTAAGTCCATGTCCAGTTTTGTTTTTTTGTTGCTCCTCTGTATCCAAACAGCAGCCACTACTGCTTTCCGTCAAAATTCCAACTGACATTCCATCACTGGTGAGAATTGGACAGTTCTCTCACCACAGAATATCCTAGTCCTGCAAAAATGAAATCTTGTGCGGTAAGTTTTTGGAATACCCTTCTAATGCTGCTGCCTGAGGTGATGCAGCCTCTGAGACATGTACAGAAACTGAAATATAATTTTCTCTCTCAAGTAATGATCTCGTAACCATTGTCACATCTTTTATTTTCAAAGTATTGGAAAAGGGGGCACATGTGTGGTCATGTGGAATCACAAAGCAGTAATGTAGACCATTCACTGTTTGCAGAAAAAAGACTTGCAATGTCAATCTTGGCCTTAATTACCTCTCTTACTCAGACTTACACAAATGTGGTCTGAAGATATTCAAGAAAGATGTGATTAATTCTGTTGTTGTTTCACAAGATCACTGCCCAACTCTAAACTTCTGAACTTGTTACCTGCAAACAAATCTCACCAGCAATGAAAATCAAAACAACTAAGATTAAAATTAATTTTTAAATTAAGATTTAAAATAACAAGATTTCAGAATCGTCCAATGCCATATTTTGATAGTTCAATGAACAATCATGAGTGAACTTAAAGGTCAAAATCTGATTAGCTAAATACCCTAATCTGATGACAGTTTACCATTCTGCTCTGTTCTACTGTGTTCAGTATTTTTGCATCCTTTGGAAAGAATCAATCAAATATCCTTTAATCCCTTTGCCCTGTATACTTTGTAAATTTCTCTGAGAAGTCCCCTTATCAGCTGCAGCCCTGTGTTCGGTGTGTCCAAATTCGGTGTGGCTTCATTGGCTCTTTTGTGAAATGGGTAACTTTAAAGATGTTCCAGCAGCCATCACTTTTTCCAGGCTGCTGTTACCAATGAACACGAAAACCAATTGCATATTGGTACACATCAGAGAACTGAACTCCACCACTATACCAACTATTTACTACATATTTGGGGAATAACCACACAGAATCTGCATAGGTGTCCAACGTTTTCTAATCTCTGTTTCTGTTTTATCGAGCCAGCATTCTCAAAGTGATCATTCATTGTTTCTGGATTTTGGATTGTAAAGGAAAGCTTTCCAATGCTGCTAGATTTAGTGGCATTTAAATGGTCTTACTTTTCAAAATTAGAACTTTCAGAGGCACAAAAATATTTTTAATTTTTTTGTGGTCTAGGCATTCTATCATAACCAATTACTTTGTCTCCTTCTTAGAAGATAAAGTAACATTTGGCAAAGAAATAAAGAGTATGTATAAAGATAAATATTTATAAATATTTACACAAAATAAACGGAAACACAACGAATTTTCCACATCTTCATCCTTAACTGTCAGGGCGGCAATTCCTCTTCGTCTGGTGCCAAATGCTATATGCTAGCAGAAGTATGATGTTCCCTTGCATTGCATGTTGACTTTTCCCGTAGGAGGAATGAATACTGTTACTTAATAGGTGCAATCACCAGACACAATAATCGCAAGCTGTGAAAATTCATCAAATGAATGATGGAAATGATAAGTGTACACAATCAATGTCCTAGATTATGGAAGTTCAGTATACTATCCTGGAAATGTAGAACTAGAGTAGGCCATTCAGCCCAATGAACCTGCCCCACCTTCAATTATTTAACCACTGTTGTCTTTTATTTCTATGTTTTAAAGACTGTGGACTGAAATGAGAGAGAGCTATTCTGAAGCCTGTGTTTTGGCAAGGATGCTGCAGCTTTGAAAAGTAACTAACCTGAAACCCATGCTAGTTATTGTGTAAGCAATTGTTTGAACAGCAGTAATTGGAGTTTGAATTACAGATGATTTGGAGCTGAGGGGGAGTACGGATGCTGTTTTTACTGGCAAAAAAAATTGTACATCTACTGTGATCAGTTATCAATGACAAATACCTTTTTTTCCTGCCAATATCTGTGTGATTCATTCACAGGTACTGAACAACTTGAAGCTGGGAACAAGAAAGAGAGAAGCAAAGGGGAAAGTGTTCAGTTCTTCCCCAGCACAGGAGCGGTCTATCTGTTCTCTGCAGTCAAAGCTCACTGTAAACCTGAAAAAAGTTAGTTTATCTTTCCTGCAACTAACGTTGTAAACTGTGACTTTTAACTCGTAAGTTAGAAACTTTTTATAACAGAAACAACTACCAATAGAGAAAGACAATAGGAATACATGCTGACCAACAGAAAGGTCATAAGGATCATCTCAACAGTACAACCTGAGAACAAAGACAGTAGTTCTTTGTTCATCATTAGCTTGCATTCATATTCTGTTTTCCCTTTCTTGGTCCTCCTTTGTTGGGTCCTAAATTGCTCTTAATACTCAGGTTTACCATTTTCCTAGAATTCTTGTAAGCCATTTCCTTTGATTAAATGCAATTTTTAACTTTTTTGGTGAAACACAATTGATTTACTGTTTATTTTGGGTGTTTGTAGCTGAGAGAAATGTATATCTGTTGTAGATTTTATATAATTTTATTAAATGCCAACTATTGCCTGTGTACCATAAATCTTCTAGAAATCTTCCAACCACCATTGCTAATTTACCCCTTATGCCCTTATTGTTTCCTTTGTTCAGATTTAAGAATGGTCTATGTTACATTCAAACATCATATAAAGTTCTATCAATTTATAGTTGCTATTTCCCAAAGGCTCCTTTATGCAAAGTTATTAATTTGTCCTTTCTCATTACACAAAACTAAATCCAAAATAGCTCAATCCTTATTGGGACAACAAGGTGCAGAGCTGGATGAACACAGCAGGCCAGTGAGCATCAGAGGAGCAGGAAAGCTGATGTTTCGGGTCTGGACCCTTCTTCAGAAAGATCCAGACCTGAAACATCAGCTTTCCTGCTCCTCTGATGCTGTCTGGCCTGCTGTGTTCATCCAGCTCTACACCTTGTTGTCTCAGACTCCAGCATCAACAGTTCCTACTATCTCAATCCTTATTGGCTTCTCTACACATTGTTTCAGAAATTCGTTTCATACATACTTCAGGAATTCATCCCCAAAACAGTCCAAATGCAAATTGGAATTGCCTATTATTATTATATTATCCACATTATATACATCTCTAATTTCCTGATTTAAAGCATGCCCACTATTCGCACAAAGTTTCAGTGCTCTATAACCACCTCCCACCAATATTTACTTTCCTTTGCTATTTCTTGACTCAACCCAAACTGATTCTATAACTTAATCAATTGATCCAAAAAATAACATATTAATGCATTGATCACATCCCTTATTAGGAGTACTACATGGCCCCTTTACCTTTTTGCCTAGTTCTCTTAAATGTAAAATATCCCTAAATATTTAGTTGCCAATCATGGTCACCCTGTACTTATTTCTGTAATGGCAATTAAATTATACTCAGTTTTTTTAAGTGGTGGTTTCAAATCCTGAACTATCTTTTCATAAATGCTACACGCATTCTGTAGAGTGCCTTTAATTCAGTGTTATTCACATTATTCTCCATTTTAATTCTATTTGGTGCAAGCCATTGCTTTGTCTGTCTTCAGCAACAAAATGTGAAAAACTGAAGATAAATACTGCCATGAGATTCACCTAAAGGCAGAAGGGAGATTGTACAATGCCATAAACTATAGGGAAGTATGTGGTTAATACAGTAATGCCAATATGCCTTTTTGTAATTGAGTATCTGCCTTATTATTCATCTAAAAACCTTTGCTAACCTAATGAGTTCATTAAACTTCTAAGTTTTAGCCATAACCAACATTCCCTCCGATGTGCATGGTTGTTTATGAACACAGCAGCTCTAATGTTCTGCACACGGTGATTGGTATTCTGATTGAGATTGTGGCATTGACTTCCGATTCTGGAAGTTGCTGCCACACACAGAACTTGGAGATCTGAACAGAAGAAAAAAGAGTTAGAGAGAAAGCTGGCCAAATCCAAATCTTTCCATGTTGCCCTTATTGCTACAAATGATGATTTCTTCCTTGGTGTTCCAGTAATAACATCCAGTTGCTCTCCACTTTGGACCAGCAACACTTTCACATCACATTAGAAGCTCATTTGTTTTTCTTCTTTAGGTCCATCAAATTCAGCCCCACTTTCAGGAAGGAGCTCATCCTTTTATCTTCATAGAACTCTTTAAGTAAGAAAGATACACTTTAGTTCCATCCCTTTGGCATTTTTCTGGTTCATCTTACCATCCACACCATTATATCTGCCCCCCACCGCAACCAGGAATCCCAATTAGATGAGCTGACCTTTGAATTTTTAACAGGGTCAGTCACCTCCAATTCCAATTGGCATGAGTATTGCCTTGCTTCATTATATTAGCAGACTGGAATCCAAGGAATCTTCAGAGATACCAAGAACAGTAATATTCATTGAACCAAAAGGATTAAACTGAGGGACAACGTTTTCCATTATAAATGGACACTTTAACGGAGTGTTAGTCTAAGGATGTTATTCAGGTATTTCTCTTGTATGAAGGTGTTGACCTTTACTTACATGGACAAGTAGGATTTTATTCAGGCTAGTTCATAACTGACATTATGTTCCAAATGCTTTAGTTTTGTTCAACATAATTCAGTGTTCCATAACATAGCAGCTGTCGCCCAGTGTGCAATGGCATTTCTAATATTATAGCTCACTTGATCCACCACTCAGCTTTGATCTAATTAAACGTTTTGCCAATATCTGTCATTTTTTCATGATAGTATTTGGACTATCACCTTTGAATTGTTTAATTTGCCTATTCTGAGGAAAAGTGAAATAATTCCTCACAATAACCAGACAGCTTTCTTTTCTAATTCCTGTTTATCTCCCTTGATTTATATATTAGCAAACACTGTATTTGATCCTTTATGTTTCCTAAACTCTTCAGCTTTCCCTCCATTTAATATTCATTTATTTTGATTTACTTCTTTATATTAACTTGTTTCTCCTTTATAAACTTTATGTTGTGCTTTTGCCTCATATTAGTAGACTGTGTAATTGAATATTTTAAAGATTATTTTAAGAAATGATGGACATTAATCTTACTTTTGTTAATTCCAGCAAAACATTAGTCACAGTAACAAATTACATTCATATAGCATCTTTCTCAATGGCTGCCCATTAGACATCTCACAAAAACAGCACACCCTGAGAGATTATGTATTTTTCTTTTCAAGGCTTACTACATAAACTGTAAGGGTCAATAGATTCCAAGCACATAGGCATTAACATTGGATTTAGGAGCAGGAATATGCCTTAAGTACAATGTCAAGTCCGTTGAGAACAGTATGAGAGGTGTGTGGTCTTGATCTTTCATCCTCTCCTTTGGTCCTGTAAACTCATTTAAATAACACAAATTAATATGTCCATTAGCATCTAAAAACATTCCTTAGCATTAAAAAAAACTCATTATTGTTCAGAGATAGTAGGAAATGCAGATGCTGGAGAATCCGAGACAACAAGGTGCAGGGCTGGATGAACACAGCAGGCCAAGCAGCATCATAGGAGCAGAGAGGCTGACGTTTTGGGCCTAGACCCTTCATCAGAAAAGGGGGAGGGGAAGGGGGTTTTGAAATAAATAGGGAGAGAGTGGGAGGCGGATAGAAGAGGGATAGAGGAGAGGATAGGTGGAGAGGAAACAAACAGGTCGAAGAGGTGGGGATGGAGCCAGGAAAGGTGAGTGTAGGTAGGGAGTTAGGAAGGGGATAGGTCAGTCCAG
>NW_025971602.1:0-5863 GCF_021869965.1 Rhincodon typus
CAGAGGAAATGGTGGAGGCTGGTACGATTAAACATTTAAAAGGCACCTGGATGGGTATATGAATAAGAAGGGTTTAGAGGATATGTGCCAAATGCTGGCAGATGTGGCTAGATTAATTTAGGATATCTGGTTGGCATGGACGAGTTGGACCAAAGGGTCTGTTTCTGTGCTGTACAACTCTGAATCTATAACTATTATTGAGGATTAACATTGTGTGGAGTATGTTTTTAAATTGTAAAAAAAAAATTAAGTAGTAATTGCTTGTAAAGCTGGCAGTTATCAGCTATCCTTAGTTGCCCTTGAGAAGGTGATGGTAGTGAGCTGTCTTCTTCAATCATTGCAGTCCATTTAGGGTAGGTGACCCCACAAGATTACATCCCTTTTTTGAGACTTTCTAGCAGTTAGTAAATCTGAATGGCTTGCTAGTTCTCATTGCCAGTGGCTATTTCAGAGGGCAGCTAAGAGCTAACCTCATTGCTGTGGTTCTGGAATCATGTGTATAACAGACCCTTAAGAATGGCACAGTTCTTTCCCTAAAGGACATTAGTGTGAACCAGACGGATTTTACAATAACAATACTGATTTAATCATCACTATTACAGAGACTACCTTTCTATTCCAGATTTATTAACTGAATTTAAATTTGACCAGCCATGGTGTTGAACCCTCGCATTCGTGAAGCATTAGTCTGCATTACTTATCCAATGGCATTACCACTAGAGCACCTCTCCCTCAATGGCAGAAGAAATATTGCCACTATGTGACACACAGACACACAAGTGCATACCTGCACACAGACTCTGATACTTACAAATTAGATAGGCAAACACACATTCTAACATATAAATACACACAATGACACATACAACGACACACAGACACTCACATTCAGAATTCTCTCATTGTTGCTTTTGTCTTCTGCCTTTGTTGCTGCTTTTGGAATACCCAACTTTAGTTCCAGTAAGACACAGAGAAAATAAAGTAAGTAGGCCGCCTGAATTATTTGAATTTGAGCAGACAACTGACCTCAGCACAACCGAAATGCTGTCACATTTACACATTCCATCGACTCTCAGCAGATTCCCAGAACCAATGCAGAGTTGCACTGCTAAGGATCCTTCTATAAGGAGGATTCAATTATTTCCAATACTGTGCAAAGTCTGTAAGAAATCTGAGCCATGACATCTCAGTGTACAAAGAAGGCAGTTAAACCTATCAAAACACAAACATAACAGACAATGCATTTTCAACAAGACTGGAAACAGAGCGAATTAATATGTAAAAATAGTCTGTTTAACTTTATTCATTCTGGTTATTTCTGGTCGGTAGCAGTCACACAGAAACTGTGGGCAGTTTGAAACCGTACTGTTGATGGGAAGCCTGAGGAATATCTGTGAAATTACGGAAAAAAGTCATTCGGCCCCACTGAGCCTGTGGCAGCTCTCATTGTGACGGCAGCTTAGTCCCTCTTCTTTGCTCTTTCTTCTGTAACACCTCTAATTTCTATTCAGATAATTATTCAAACCCCTTTCAAAAATACAATTGAATCCACCACCACAACAGTTGCAGTACATTCAGATCAGAATCACTTGCTGCATTAAGGAAAGGTTTATCCTTGTTATAACAAGGTGTGGAGCTGGATGAACACAGCAGACCAGGCAGCATCAGAGGAGCAGGAAAGCTCACGTTTCGGGTCTGGACCCTTCTTCAGGAAGGATCATCTAGCTCTACACCTTGTTATCTCAGATTCTCCAGCATCGGCAGTTCCTACTATCTCCAAGGTTTATCTTTGTATCCCGTTTGGTTCTTTTGCCAATCAGTATATATTAATTCCCTCTGCTTCTCAACTTTTCTTCCAATTGCAACAGTTTCTATCAACTCTGTCTGAACCCATGATTATTTTGAATATCTCTGTCTAATCTTTTTCTCTTCCATAAGGACAGTCCCAGCTCTGCCAGTGTATCTGTGTAATTTTGACGTCCCTCATCTCTGGAACAACAGTGAGATGTCAAATTATGTTGACACCTTTCCAGCCTCAGTTGAACCCATCCTGCTTGATGACCCATGCTTTCTGAAAGCTGTTCTGTCAAGGTAGTGCTTTGAACAAGGTCCTAGTGAACAGGGTTCAGCATCTGGTGCGCTAAGTATGAATGAATAAATGAATGATTTATTGTCACATATATCTAGGGACATTCAATGAAAAGTGTTCTGTCACCACAATCCGGTGCCATTTTGACCTATGAAAGAATAAAACGAAAGTACTTGGATCTTCATCAGCTGGGGTCCCAGACATAGCTTCAGGACTTCTGCAAAGTCCCTGCTTTGGGTGCGCCACAGCCGGGGTCTCCGCTCTGCCATTGCTGTAGCCAATGCCCCGCCACCACTCCAGGAGTCCATGTATTGAGTCTATGAACCATGAGTGAATCACTGGAGGCAGGGAATGGAGGGATGTTGAGGGGATGACAGATGGCGGGGAATGGAGGGGGTCTACAGGCGGGGTTAAGGGGTTGATGTGTTACTTAGATCCCTGGCACTTCCGGAGTACTGAGTGATCATAAAGAGGGAGAGCCCAGCTTTGATGCTTTGTGATGGTGTTAGCTGGGGGGCATTAGGCCTGGGCTACAACTGAGCTAGGTGAAGAAATCAGATAAAAAGATGGTCCCAGAATGACAATGGTTATGGATCTCAGTATGCCAGGCAGAGTTTTAAAGTTTCCATGTGATATTAAACTCAAAAATGGAGCAAACAGCAAGGAAAGTAATAACAAATGGCCATCCTAATGTAGTGTGTGTGAGACTACAGTTAATCTGACGCCAGTTTATTGCCTTCGAGAAACAATTCACTGTGGGTCAACTGTAAACTTTGGATGATACACTTTGCTGTTCAGTCAACCTACAGCCCAGAGGGAAAAATGCAGTGAAACTGACAAAGAAACATATTGGCTAAAACCATCTTACACACTTCAAAATTGCATTCCTGTACAACCACTATGTTTATACCCTAATATTCTTGATTATTTATATTTTTTTCACTTTGTACCAGCCTAGTCAGAAGGTCTTGCTAAAGCTACACAAGATACTAGTCAGACTGTAGCTGGAATACTGTGAACAGCTTTGTCCCTTTAAGAAACCATGTCCTGGCATTGGAGGCAGTTCCGAGGAGGTTCACTAGGCTGATACTGGATATGGGCAGACTGTCTTATTCCAAGAGATCAATGAAGTTTTGAAGAGTCAGAGGCGACTTCATTGAAGCATATAAGTTTCATAGGGGTCTTGACAGGGTACATGCAGGTAGATTGTTAGACTCCATGACCATAGGCATAATCTCAGAGTGAGGGGTTGCCCAATTAAGACAGGTGGATTTTCTTCTCTCAGAAGGTAGTGAATCTGTGGAATTCTATGTCAGGTTGTTGAGGTTGGGTCATTAAATATATTCAAGGCTGAGATAGACAGAGTTTTAATCAGTAAGGGGATTGATGGTTATGGGAAAAGGGCAGGAAAGTGGAGTTGAACGTTGTCAGATCAGCATGATCTCATTGAATGACAGAGCAGACACAAATAACCTATATCTCCTCCTACGCTTTATGGTCATTGTTATATAAAGCATTATGCTTGTATTTCTTTCTGGTCTATATGGATTGCAGTGTTGGTTGGAAGTTATTCTCTTGGCAGAAACTGCCAATTTACTCATATCTTTCCACTAAGATTTTGCAACAAATGGAGTGACTCCCTGGTGTCTTGTTATAGGAGTTCATAGAAACACAGAATTGTAGAATTTGGAAGCATCAGATGTCGAATTTGTGGTCTAACGATGGGGTGCAGTTCATGTGGGTAATATCTTTTGTCAGCTGTCAGGAGGGTCATTCATTATACGTGTGTCAGGGGAAATCAACTCAGAGACTGAGTAATGGTGCTGGATAGAGAGAGGCCAGATTGTTCCCGTCTATTTGACACATGAATCCCATGCAGTTTGAATTTGGACAGTGTGCAGTTATCACGGAGATTGATGAC
Organism: Rhincodon typus; assembly: GCF_021869965.1. Taxonomy (NCBI): domain Eukaryota; kingdom Metazoa; phylum Chordata; class Chondrichthyes; order Orectolobiformes; family Rhincodontidae; genus Rhincodon; species Rhincodon typus. The sequence continues at coordinate 4,011 of NW_025971602.1, forward strand.
GAACCTTATTTGAATCTTGGTCTAAGAGGTTGAGGGAGTGCTGGGGACAGTTCAGAATCACTTATGATTATGATAGGTTTCCATTATATTGGAGATGCTCTGCTCGAAGCTGACTATTTTCGTGTTTGAGTTGCTGCCCATTTGAACTGTTAGGATACAGTGCTGAATTGATTATGCTCATCATCTGAATATGAGTTCAAAACCCACTATGGTAGGTTTAGAATTTGTATTCAGTCTACAATTAAGCTACTTTCAACAATAGTGACTGTGAAGCTGTCAGACTGATGTAAATTCTGAGTTGTTTATCAATGCCCTCATGTAAAGGAAACATTGGGCAAAATCTTTTAAAGGGCAGGGGAGAGTAATGGATGACTCACTACCATCCCTCCCACCCTGTTCTGGTAAGAAGGTTAGTAAACATCTAGCCGGCAGGCAAAGAATTGACTGCCCACAACCATAATGAACTGCAGGGATTATATCATTGACTGCTCAGAACAATGCCAATCACTCGCTGACTAAGTTGTCAACATAGATGGACTACACACAAGATAAGTCGTTTTGGTCACTATGGACACACTTTTTGGATAATGAGCCTAGATGCCTCTTATTAGCATCATCTGCCCTTTACCCCCACTCCAACCCCAACCCCCACCCCCATAACCCCCTCCTGCCTCACCTCTCCTTGGTCCTAGGGTTACCCCCTTAGTGGGACGATCTCCTGATCTCTGAAGACGCAGGTCAATCTGATTGATCAACTGTTCTAACAGTGTGAGAGCTCAGGAGTAGGTATTTCTGGAATTCCAACCAATGGCAATGGAAAAGCAGACCCAGATATGTTGATGGGCATTAGGTGGACTGGGTTTGTCCACATTGAGGTGGGGGGGCGAAGTTGTTGAATGAATGGGTTTTCAGGATGAAGGAAAGGATGGTGTACCATCATCTGAGTGTTGCTCCCAATGTGCAAAGGGCACCCCCTTCAAGCTAACAGTACCTTTTTCCTGTCAACATCTGAAAATCATTTTGACAAAATGGGTTGCTCACTTCTGCCTGCCTGCCAATGCCAACCCTATTATGGCATGGGCACAGTAACACTTGGGTCAATGCAAGCCCAACTGACCCTTCATTGTTTATTTACATAAGGTGCAAAGGCTGCCGATGTTGGTCCTATCCCACCTTCTGCATTTTGGGTGTGAGCTTGGCACCCACCTTACTTTACCTGCCAATCCCTAACCCCACCAGAAACATAATGAGTGGTGCATGTAATATGTAGCCCATACTGCCATTACCTAGTAAATCTCCATCTGACTCCTTTCCTCTTTGCTTAGAATCATAGAATTCCTTCGGCATGGAAACAAGCCATTAGGCCCATCAAGTCCACACTGAAGAGCATTCCACCCAGACCCACCCCCGCGCCCCCCGACACCACCTCCCCACTCTATCGCTGTAACCCTGCGTTTCCCATGGCTAATCCACATCCCTAGACACAATGGGCAATTTACCATAGCCAATTCACCTAACCTGCACACCTTTGGACTGTGGGAGGAAATCAGGGCACCCAGAGGAACCCCACATAGGCACAGGAAGAATGCACACTCTAAATGTGCAAACTCCACACAAGACAGTTGCCTGATGCTGGAATTGAACCAGGGGAAGGGAGCTGGGAAATAAATAGAGGAGGGATGGGGCTGGGGAAGATAGGTGGGATGGTGATAGGTGAGTGCAGGTAGGGAGTGGTAAGGATTGGTCAGTGGGAAGGGTGGGGCAGATATTCTCTCCCACCTATCTGCCCCATCCCTCCCACTGACCAATCCCCACCACTCCCTACCTGCACTCACCGATCACCATCCCACCTA
>NW_025971602.1:6363-10500 GCF_021869965.1 Rhincodon typus
GGGTCTAGGCCCAAAACGTCGGCCTTCCTGCTCCTATGATGCTGCTTGGCCTGCTGTGTTCATCCAGCTCTACACCTTTATAACCTGGTCTGGGTTGTCCTAAAAGGTAAGGTAGTACCAGTATTGGTAATCCCAAAGAACCATAGGGCTTCTCACTCGTTACAGAGAAACAGCTAGTGGTGAGTTTAACCTGAGGGTCAGCATGCCCCAGGTGATGATTGAGGTTGAGAGGGCAGGACCTTCGTACTGACCTTAATTGGTCCAGAAATTGAACCCACACGTTCGGTATCACTCTGTATTGCAAACTGCCAACTGAGCTAATTGGTGGAACTCTTGTGAAGAACCCTGCCACAGGGGGAGAATGATGGCTATTTTAAGAAACATCGCTGTATGTGTGTGATGACTTCACTGTTGTGAGATTGCACAGCTCAACTGTCATCTCCTTCAGCCATAATAGGTCACACTGATTGCTTTGCAATTTTTTTGTGTGTCTCACAGCTGGCCATTTTAGTCTCTGTTCCATCAAAACCAGGTTTCTGCATCTGTGGATTAAACACAAACATTAGCAGTTTTGTTGTCGTAAGCTGTACAAAATTTGTTACATTCCCTTTTTTAACTCCAACCGATTGCAGTTTCAAGACGAGCAGACGAATAAATTCAGCAAGGGCAGGTAAAGTGGAAACGCTTGCTTAGTAAGGCCTGATACTGACCACAAAAACATCTCAAAGTGGGTTTGAACTCAAAATTTAAACACAAGAGAAATTGAATTGATCAGCAGCATGAGTGACTATCACATCTATTTTTATGGAAAGTAGCTTATTGTCATGAGCATTAGCTAAAAGCAATGTGGAAAAACCGTTTCCCAAATATCACTGCTTTCTCTTGTTTTTAAAAATCCAGCATAGCGTCCATGTCTCTCTGACAATATTGTTGCCCATGCTTATCTGCAGGAGGATTTGGATAGCTTGAGCTCACAAGTGATTTAACAGCATTCTTACTAATGATTATCTCTAACAATAGAAAGCACAACCATATCATTCTGAACTCAAATACAATTCATACAGCTCAAAGCCCCTTACCAGCAACACCTTGGAGATCACAACTGACTAAAAAACTTAATTGATGAATGTGTACCATCATAGAAATCTCTACAGTGTGGAAGCAGGCCTTTTGGCCCAGCAAGGCCACACCAACCCTCAGAGCATCCCACCCCAACCCATCCCCCTATAATCCACCTAATCTACACATCCCTGAACACTATGGGCAATTTTGCATGGCTAATCCACCTAACCTACACATCTTTGGACTGTGGGAGGAAACCGGAGCACCCGGAAGAAATCCATGCAGACACGGGGAGAATATGCAAACTCCACACAGACAGTCACCCAAGGGTGGAATCGAATGCAGGTCCCTGGAGCTGTGAGGCAGCAGAGCTAACCACTGAGCCACAGAGTGAACATCAGCAGAGGCCCTATGCCAACTAACATGGTTCTGTCTTGGATGTAATTAACAGCAAACTCCAGTCATTGTCATTGCTTGTGAACTCGCTGGTGTCTCAGCAGATTGGATGACTGACTGAATTCCTTCCCACACTTCGAGCAGGTGAATGGTCTTTCCCCAGTGTGAACTCGCTGGTGTAAAGTGACCTTGCATAATCGCTTGAACCCAATCCCACAGTGAGAGTATCTGAATAGTTTCTCATCAGTATGAACTCGTTGATGGGACATCAGTTCCCAGGTACTTTCATAGCCTTTACCACAGTCTGGACATTTAAAAGGCTTCTCTCCAGTGTGAACTCGCTGGTGTAGCAGCAGGTGAGATGATCGAGTGAATTCCTTCTCGCATTCAGAGCAGCTGAGACATCAGCTCCCAAGGACTTTTACAGTGTTTTTCACAATCTGGACATTTGAAAGGTTCCTCCTTGCCAGTGTGAATCACATTCTGAGCAGGTGAATAGCCTTTAAGGTTAGATAAATGTCTGAGTCCAGTCTCACACAGAGAGCATCTGAATGGTCTGTCATCGGTATGAACATATTGATGGGCCATCAGTTCCCAGGTACTTTTATAGCCTTTACCACAGTCTGGGCATTCATTAGGCCTCTCCCCGGCGTGAACCAACTGGTGATGTAGCAGGTGAGATGACCGAATGAATTTTTTCCCACATTCAGAGCAGGTGAATGGCCTGTCTCCTGTGAGAGCTCTCAGGTGTACAGTGAGGTTTAAGGAGTGCTTGAACCAGCTCCACAGTAAGAGCACCTGAAAGGTCTATTGTCAGTGTGAACGAGTTGATGGGACTTGAGCTCCCTGGAACTTTTCCAGCGCTTCCCACAATCTGGACATTTAAAATGTTTTTCATGAGTGTGAACTTGCTGATGTGTACGTAGCTCGCTTGAGCCAGTGAATCCTCTGCCACGCTCAGGACAGGTGAATGGTCTGTCTCTAGAGTGAATGCATTGATGTCTTTTCAGTTGAGATGGGTAATTGAATTTCTTTTCGCAATCTCCACATTTCCACAGTTTCTTCCCTTTCTGACTGGATTTATGTTTTAACAGGCTAGATGATTGGCTGAATCCTTGTCCACACACAGAACACGTGTATGCTTTCTCTCCAATTTTAATGGTACGCTTTCCATCTTGAATGATGCTGCCTCCGATATCCTGATGTAATCCTTCCTTTAAACACACGCCCTCAGTCTCCTGACATGCAAATGCAAGATGGTCTTGCCATGTCTATTGCAAAAATCATTTCCCACAGACAGAACACAAACTGCCTACGTTCCATGTTCAAAGACCGATAAAAGTCAGGTCCTGGTGAACTGAATGCCTTTGGGATCTTAATGCGATTCCCTCGCTGAGTTCCCTCGTCTGCAAAATTTGAATTTCTCACCACAGACGCTGCCACATCCGTGTTTTGCTAACACTCTCCACTTTGATTTCTTTTGGGGTTTCCACCAACCGTGCTTGCCCCCAACAAAAATGGCGGCCCTGGCCTGGGGCCTATCACTGCCCCAGGACCCTGAGCAAGGGCCTGTCACCGCCCGGGGGCCCTGAACCGGGGCCTGTCACCGCCTGGAGGCCCTGAGCCAGGGCCTGTCACCACCCGGGGACCCTGAACCGGGGCCTGTCACCGCCCGGGGGCCCTGAGCCAGGGCCTGTCACGTCGGGGGCCCTGAGCCGGGGCCTGTCACCGCCCGAGGACCCTGAACCAGGGCCTGTCACTGCCCGGGGGCCCTGAGCTGGGGCCTGTCACTGCCCGGGGGCCTTTGGCTGTTTCCCGCAAATGCAGGACCAGAAATTCCTAACTGGGGCCCAAAGGCCTGCAACTGGTTTCTGATGAAATCTCTCATTCCACACTGCCTCCGTCTGTCCTCTCCAAACACCCTTCATTCAGTACCAGTATCATAATAACACAAGTAAAACAGAGCCTTAAATGATCTTGGATGAGTTGCTCGTTGTAACAAGATCAATGGTGTGAACACATACCTGAGCCATGCAGAAAGCTGAATGCACACCCATGTAGATTGACAGCTATATCCTTTAATAATACAAAGGCTACCTCACAGATTCAGGTCCTAGTTTTATAGGATCAGCCCTTCAAGCCTGTTCCACATTCAATACAATCATGGCTGATCATCATCACCATTATCTCCTTTACAGTTATAAAGTTTGAATCTGCAATGGTTATGTAGCTGGAAAAATAGGAGCAGTGATTATCATTTGAAGTCATTGAACTCAGTGTTGAGTCTGGAAAGATGTAAAGTGGCAAATAAAAGAATAAGATGTGTTCCTCAAATCTTTATTTAATTTCATTAGAATAAAATGGAAAACTGAAGATGGGAAAATCAGAATGGGGCTGGGAGGATAGGTAACGTGATAAATGACCTGAAGATTGGGGTCATGCTTGCAAACTGAACAGGAATGTTCTACACAGCAATTACTCAAGTTACATTGGCCTCTCCATTGTATGTGACAATACATTGTGAGCAATAATTACAGTACATTCAACTGAAAGAAGTACAATGCCTCATCAGATGAATGGAGTTTTTGCAGCCCTGAAAAGAGTGAAAGGAGAAGGAGGTAAAAGATAAGGGATGACAGATCCTGTGCTTGCATGAGAGGGGTTCTTGGGAAGAGGAGG
>NW_025971603.1:0-989 GCF_021869965.1 Rhincodon typus
CAGCGATGATCTCATTCAATAGCAGAGCATACTTGATGGGCTGAATGGCCTCTTTCTGCTCCTTCCTGTTACAGTCAATATCTTTTGACAGTTTTTGGTTAGTTGACCTAATATCTTCTTTCGTGTCTTTTGTCAAATTTTGTTAGGTGACAGTCTTGTGAAGTGTCTTGTGATATTCTGCTTTATTAAGAAGCTGAATAAATGCAAGTTGACATGGTTGCTGGGTTTTGGGCCGAAACGTTGACTTTCCTGCTCCTCGGATGCTGTCTGACCTGCTGTGCTTTTCTAGCTTCACGTCTATTGACGATTAAGAACAGTGCCTATTTTGTTGGTGAATGCAGTGACAGATTTGTTTTTGCTGCATCATTTTGTATTTTATTCTAGATTTGTTTGTCTGTCTTTAAATCACTCCTCCTTTCTTCCCTGTTAACAGGCAGTATAGGAGCTCTTTGGTGGGATCCTATCCACCGACTGTTGTTTTCTGGAGCATCTGACCACAGCATTATCATGTGGGATATTGGTGGAATGAAAGGCAGGACTTTACTGCTTCAGGGTCATCAGTAAGTGATGAGTCATATTCATGCTACTGTCACACCCTTTTACTGAAAACTTCTCTCTTATCTCTCACTAATTCAAAGGTCAGTTTTAAAATGTTGATAGCTGTCATGTGTTAACTACTGCACATTCCACATGAGCTTTGCTTCTGAATTTTGGTATAGTCTCTCCTCTCTCTCTCTTTTCTCTCTCTCTCTCTCTTTTCTCTTTTCTCTCTCGTTTCTCTTTTCTCTTCTCTCTCTCTCTCTCTCTCTTTTCTCTTTTCTCTTTTCTCTCTCTTTTCTCTCTCTTTTTCTCTTTTCTCTTTTCTCTCTCTCTCTTTTCTCTCTCGTTTCTCTTTTCTCTTCTCTCTCTCTCTCGCTTTTCTCTTTTCTCTCTTTTTCTCTTTTCTCTCTCTTTTTCTCTTTTCTCTTTTCTCTCTCTCTCTTTTCTCT
>NW_025971603.1:1489-2244 GCF_021869965.1 Rhincodon typus
TACCACCCCACCAACCTCCGGATCCAACGCATCATCCTCCGACACTTCCGCCATCTGCAATCCGACCCCACCACCAAAGACATCTTTCCCTCCCCACCTTTATCTGCTTTCCGGAGGGACAACTCTCTCCGTGACTCCCTTGTCCGCTCCACACTCCCCTCCAGCTCCACCACATCCGGCACTTTTCCCTGCAACCGCAGGAAGTGCTACACCTGCCCCCATACCTCCTCCCTCACCCCCATCCCAGGCCCCAAGAAGACTTTCCACATCAAGCAGATGTTCACCTGCACATCTGCCAATGTGGTATACTGCATCCGCTGTACCCGGTGTGGCTTCCTCTACATCGGGGAAACCAAGCGGAGACTCGGGGACCGCTTTGCAGAATACCTACGCTCGGTTCGCAATAAACAACTGCACCTCCCAGTCGCGAACCATTTCATCTCCCCCTCCCATTCCTCAGACGACATGTCCATCCTGGGCCTCCTGCAGTGCCACAACGATGCCACCCGAAGGTTGCAGGAACAGCAACTCATATTCCGCTTGGGAACCCTGCAGCCCAATGGTATCAATGTGGATTTCACAAGTTTCAAAATCTCCCCTCCCCCTACCGCATCACAAAACCAGTCCAGCTTATCCCTGCCTCCCTAACCTGTTCTTCCTCCCACCTATCCCCTCCTCCCACCTCAAGCTGCACCTCCATCTCCTACCGACCAACCTCATCCCGCCCCCTTGACCTGTCCGTCCTCCCTGGACTG
>NW_025971603.1:2744-4644 GCF_021869965.1 Rhincodon typus
CAGTCCAGGGAGGACGGACAGGTCAAGGGGGCGGGATGAGGTTGGTCAGTAGGAGATGGAGGTGCGGCTTGAGGTGGGAGGAGGGATGGGTGGGAAGAAGAACAGGTTAGGGAGGCAGGGATAAGCTGGACTGGTTTTGTGATGCGGTAGGGGGAGGGGAGATTTTGAAACTTGTGAAATCCACATTGATACCATTGGGCTGCAGGGTTCCCAAGCAGAATATGAGTTGCTGTTCCTGCAACCTTCGGGTGGCATCGTTGTGGCACTGCAGGAGGCCCAGGATGGACATGTCGTCTGAGGAATGGGAGGGGGAGATGAAATGGTTCGCGACTGGGAGGTGCAGTTGTTTATTGCGAACCGAGCGTAGGTATTCTGCAAAGCGGTCCCCGAGTCTCCGCTTGGTTTCCCCGATGTAGAGGAAGCCACACCGGGTACAGCGGATGCAGTATACCACATTGGCAGATGTGCAGGTGAACATCTGCTTGATGTGGAAAGTCTTCTTGGGGCCTGGGATGGGGGTGAGGGAGGAGGTATGGGGGCAGGTGTAGCACTTCCTGCGGTTGCAGGGAAAAGTGCCGGATGTGGTGGAGCTGGAGGGGAGTGTGGAGCGGACAAGGGAGTCACGGAGAGAGTTGTCCCTCCGGAAAGCAGATAAAGGTGGGGAGGGAAAGATGTCTTTGGTGGTGGGGTCGGATTGCAGATGGCGGAAGTGTCGGAGGATGATGCGTTGGATCCGGAGGTTGGTGGGGTGGTACGTGAGGACGAGGGGGATTCTTTTTTGGTTTTTATTGCGTGGACGGGGTATGAGGGATGAGGTGCGGGAGATGTGGGAGACACGGTTGAGGGCGTTCTCGACCACCGAGGAGGGGAAGTTACGGTCCTTGAAAAACGAGGACAACTGAGGTGTACGGGAGTGGAATGCCTCATCCTGGGATTTGGTTTTTATTGCGTGGACGGGGTGTGAGGGATGAGGTGCGGGAGATGTGGGAGACACGGTTGAGGGCGTTCTCGACCACCGAGGAGGGGAAGTTACGGTCCTTGAAAAACGAGGACAACTGAGATGTACGGGAGTGGAATGCCTCATCCTGGGAGCAGATGCGGCGGAGGCGAAGGAATTGGGAATAGGGGATAGCATTTTTGCAGGAAGGTGGGTGGGAGGAGGAGTATTCTAGGTAGCTGTGGGAGTCGGTGGGCTTGAAATGAATATCGGTTTCTAGGTGGTTGCCCGATATGGAGACAGAGAGGTCCAGGAAGGGGAGAGAGGTGTTAGAGATGGTCCAGGTAAACTTAAGGTTGGGGTGGAAGGTGTTAGTGAAGTGTATGAACTGTTCGAGCTCCTCGTGGGAGCACGAGGCGGCGCCGATACAGTCATCAATGTAACGGAGGAAGAGGTGGGGTTTAGGGCCGGTGTAGGTACGGAAGAGGGATTGTTCCACGTAACCTACAAAGAGGCAGGCGTAGCTTGGGCCCATGCGGGTACCCATGGCTACCCCCTTTGTCTGTAGGAAGTGGGAGGAATTGAAAGAGAAGTTGTTGAGTGTGAGGACGAGTTCGGCTAAGCGGATGAGGGTATCAGTGGAGGGGGACTGGTCGGGCCTGCGGGACAGGAAGAAGCGGAGGGCCTTAAGGCCATCTGCATGGGGAATGCAGGTGTAGAGGGACTGGACGTCCATGGTAAAGATGAGGTGTTGGGGACCGGGGAATTGGAAGTTCTGGAGGAGGTGGAGGGCGTGGGTGGTGTCACGGACATAGGTAGGGAGTTCCTGGACCAAGGGGGAGAAAATGGAGTCTAGATAGTTGGAGATCAGTTCGGTGGGGCAGGAGCAGGCGGAGACAATGGGTCGACCAGGGCCTTCAGGTTTGTGGATTTTGGGAAGGAGATAGAAGCGGGCAGTGCGAG
>NW_025971603.1:5144-10500 GCF_021869965.1 Rhincodon typus
GGACCCGAAACGTTAACTCTGTTTTTTCCTTCACAGATGCTGCCAGACCTGCTGAGCTTTTCCAGCAACTTTGTTTTTGTTCCTGATTTACAGCATCCGCATTTCTTTTTGGTTTTTATAAAATATGAGGTGATGTTTCTCCAGTTTACGTTTTACCTCACTCTGACAATGGAGGAGGCCAAGACTGGACAAGTCGCAAAGGAAGTTAGAAGCAGAATTAAAATCACAACTAGAAGGTTGGGTTTGTTGGCACGTGCAGAGCACCGATGCTCTGCGAACCAGTCCCGAGTCTGCATTTGGTCTCCCCGATGCACAGGAGACCACATCGGGATCAGATTGGATGAAGTGCAGGTGAATCTCTGGTGGATCTGGAAGAATAGTTTGGGGCCTTGGATGGAGGTGAGAGGGGAGGTGTAGGGGCAGGTGTAGCACCCCTGCTGCTGAAGGGGAAGGTACCGGGTGTGGGGGAGGGGTTGGTGGGGAGTGTAGAGCTGACGAGGGAGTCACAGAATGAATGGTCCCTGCGGAAAACGGAGAGGGGTGTGGAAGGAAATATCTTTTTGATGGTGGCGTCTAACTGTAGGTGGTGGAAATGTCGAAGGATGATGCGTTGAATTGGAGGTTGGTGGGGACTAAGGGGACTCAATCCTTATTGTTGTTGGGGGGAGGAATTTGAGGGCAGAAGTGTGGGAAATGGGGTAATCCTTAATTACATAGGATGGGAAATTCTGGTCCCTAAAGTAGGAGGATATCTGGGATGTCCTGGAGTTAAACACCTCATCCTGGGAGCAGATGTGGCAGAGGTGGTCAAATTGAGAGTAAGGGATAACATTTTTGCAGGAGGGTGGGTGAGAAGAAGTGTAGTCCAGGTAGTTGTGGGAGTCGGTGGGTTTGAAATGGATGTCAGTGGTGAGCCGGTTTCTGGAGATGGAGATGGAGAGTTCCAGGAAGGGGAGGGAGGTGTCAGAAATGGTCCAGGTGAATTTGAGGATGGGGTGGAAGGTATTGGCAAAGTTGATGAACTGTTCAAGCTCCTCGTGGGAGCACAAGGCAGCACCGATGCAGTCATCAATGTGGCAGAGAAAGAGATGAAGGATGGTGCTGGTGTAGTTGTAGAAGAGGGCCTGTTCCATGAATCCTACAAAGAGGCAGGCATAGCTCGGGCCAATGCGGGTGCCAATGGCTATGCCTTTGCTTTGTAGGAAGTAGGAAGTTTGTAGGAAGTCAGAGTGAAGCCAAACATAAACTGGAGGAACAACACCTGATATTTTGCCTTGAGAACTTACAGCCCAATGGCCTCAATATTGACTTCATCAGCTTCAAAATCCCTCCACCCCACAGCCTTTTCCCATGTCCAGCCCTCCCCCGCCTCCTGTCCTCCCTGATCTGACCTAACCAGTCCATCTTCCTTCTCGCCCATCTGCTCCACCCTTCCCACTGACCAACCACAATAACCCCCTACCTGCATCTACCTATCACCATCTCACCTACCCTTCCCACAGCCCCACCCATCTCCTTCTAATTACTTCTGTATTCCCCTCCCTCTCTCCAGTCCGGGTGAAAGGTTTCGGCCCAAAACCTTGACTTTCCTGCTCCTCGGATGCTGTCTGACCAGCTGTGCTTTTCCAGCTTCACATCTATTGACTCTGGCTTCCAGCATCTGCAGTACTTACTTGTCTCTAGCATTCACAGTTCTTTGTTTTATTTAAGTTCTCCTTGGTGTCCTTGTCAACAGTCACTACTCAAATAACAGAAATAAAACAAGTTATCAGATCGCTGCTGTTTGGTGGAGCTTGCTGTGCACAAATTGGCTGGCTGTGCTTTCTTTATCACAACAGAAACTGCAGTTCAAAAGCAATTCCTTGCATGAAAGGTGCATGTGAGATTTGTCAATATAAAATGTGCCAAATAAATGCTAGCTTTTATTAAAATCCACTAAAATAATCTCTCCATAATATTTACTGTTGAATCACAACTGCAATGTTCATGTGGACATATCTACTGTGAATAGATGGGATTGCAACTCTTCCAAATGCATCAAAATAATTCAGAACAAAAGAAGAACAATCAAATTGTAGTTGAAAATCAAACATGTTGTAATTACATTTCCTTCTCCATATTTTAAAATGGTAAAATCCAAAATCTGCTCCACTTTCGTTTTACCGTATCAGGTTCTTTGTCAACTGGAATGCCAACTGAAACTTATAAATGAAGTGGCTCAACATTGGCAACGCATGGACCTGTGAACCTATTATTCACAAAGACACATTCCTAGAAAAATTTAGAGATGATTTGGCAGTCTGGGCAGTAATCGAAAAACCTTTTAGAGAATTTGCAACAATTATGAGGCTGCATCAGGGGAACTCTAAAGTGCTGTTTAATGACACGGGTGGTGAGAGAAGCATTACGAACACCTGATGACTTCAGCTTGAGACGGATGAAAAGATGATTGATACGGAGCTCGTGATGAGCAACACAAAGCTATTTTCTGTTGGAAAGATTGGTAAGTACCGTGCATTGAGTCAACAAACCGATGCATATTAACAAGTAAGTCAGATTTCGAACTGGCTGTATACTGCTGTCCTACTGAGAATGAACACACATTGCTGACTGCTCCCAGTTGCCTACAGTTCAGAATTCTCACACTTGCTTACAGTCCAGGTAACACAGAAAGAGCTATTGGGTAAAAGAGTCCTCTACTTTAAGAAGAAGAGGTGTCAATTCTCATACGATTCTAATATGGACTTGGATTTGATCAAGGACTGAGACATTGGAATGACTAAATCAGCCTGAAATCACTCATTAGGCAAATGGTGTTTGATGGCCTAAAACCTCAAACTTAACATTAAAGATCTTAATGTGGGAGCTTTCCCCCACATTAATTAGCTCAGAAATGACTTTTTTTTTTGTCCCTGCAATATGCTTTTTTTTAGCAAATTCTTAAGCACAAATAATGGCCTAATAACATCTGGTAATGATGGAGTTAACAAATGAAAACAGGAAGAATCACAAATCATTTTGGAAATAATAGGTATGACACCATATTCCACGACAGATAAAGGTTTGGACTTGAGATAAGATGAAGGTCAGAGTGGAAGTCTGACAGGGCATTGGAAATATGTCTCACAGGTGAAGGAAGGTAAACCACAGCAGATTAGATATAATTGAATTCAGAATCTGGTCATTTTCAGAAGGATGAGCCTCACGACAACCAATGTGAATGGGCAGAATGAGGGGCGTTTGAGGAAGGGAAATGGTGGGAGAAATTGTTTCAAGGCCATGCTTCAGTGATAGCCATTGTACAATAACTAGAGGCTGTGCTATTGCACAGCTGAGGCTGATGGGTTATATTGAAGAAGGTGGATTTTGTTCTCAAGGTGATCAATAAGCACTGCTCTTTCTGATATACTAAGAGCAATTATTTACTCAGCTCTCATTCTGTTACTTGTAAAATGAGGTTTGGTAGATATTTACACACTGCCACGTTATTGGCATTTTAATACATGAATGGTAACTGATTCGGAACAGAACAGTCTTTCTTACAGTATGGCACTGCCTGCCATCAAGCAAACAATCCAAGAGGGGCATATCTAAGAAAAATGCCTGGCTGCAAAATTAAGAATCATAGTGCCAGTATTGATGAGGCCATGGGATCCTACTTGGAGTAGCAAATGTCAGGTATGCTCCTGATCAAGTCTAACCATCCAATGCCCATCAGACTATTACATAAGGTGGTGGATCCCTGTTTGCGTGTTTGTTTCTTCGTTGCTTTTTATACATGCTAACTTTCAGTAAATGGGCAGAAATTGTAAATTCTTATTTCCCAACACTTATTAGAGTCACTGGAGGTATTGAGATCAAACAAGAAATCTATTTCGGCTCACCACAGGTCTTTGTTCCACACTGAGTAATGTGGCTGCTGATTCTGAGCTTCAGTTCCAGCTTGGGTTTGATGACCACTTGAGACATGCTTGTAACACTGTCAAACAGGTCACCATGACATTAGGATGTACATTGCAAACAGTAGGAAAGCTAGCACCGAACCCTGTCATATGTCACTGGGCACCAATCACACAGCCAGATATCTGCATTATCCCTCCCAACCTTCTTGTACAATGATACCACATGAGCTGTTTTCCAATTCTCCGGAATCTCAATTGTGTCAAATGTCAAAGCCTCTGTGATCTCCTCCCTCCTCCCTCCTGACATAAGTCTCTGATGCATTTCATCCGGGCCTGGGGTTTTATCTAATTATAAGCCAATTAAAACTGTTAATCCCTCCTCCCTCTCAATGCCAATTTGTTCAAGTTTATGATGTCATCTTCCTTGATTTCAAGATGGGAGCAAAGTAGGACACTTAGGCTAGAGCATCTCTGCTCTGCCTATTCTCTTTCTATTCCTTTATTTTCCTGTTTCATTCAGTGTTGTTTCTAAAACTTTTTACTTTATAAAGTTACTCGGAGGGGAATGGAGGAGGCAAGTCCTCGCGTGGAGGAGAGTCCTGGACCAGGGGCCGTCATGGGGAGGAGAGTCCGGGAGACCATCGCGGGGAGGAGAGTCCGGGAGACCATCGCGGGGAGGAGAGTCCCGGACCGGAGGCCGTCACGGGGAGACGAGTCCCGGACCAGAGGCCGTCACGGGGAGGTGAGTCTCGGACCGGAGGCCGTCACAGTGAGGAGAGTCCCGGACCAGAGACCGTCGCGGGGAGGAGAGTCCCGGACCGGAGACCATCACAGGGAGGAGAGTCCCGGACCGGAGGCCGTCACAGTGAGGAGAGTCTCGGACCGGAGACCGTCGCGGGGAGGAAAGTCCTGGATGAGAGGCTGTTACAGGAGCGTAGGCGAGACCCATGTAGACTGGAGGCGAGCACTTGAGTTTTGAAGCGCAGTGTGGTCTGGAGGCTTGGCTCGGTGTGGGCTGGAGGCTCAGTGCTGGCTTGGGATTGGGGGAAAAGGACCATAAATCAAGTACTTTTTATCTTTTTCCTTCTTTTGCTGGGATTTTATTTATTATCCATTGAATTTTGTACTAAATACTCAAGTATCTGTAGGTAGGTATCTTTTACCTAAGATGGCGTCATAAGTGGTGATGTTGTTAACTTTTCACTGCCCTCATTCGAGTACACATGACAATAAAGCTAATTCAATTCACTTTTATTTCTTCACCTGGATAACAAACTGGCACTTCAAACCATCTCAGACATCTTCCTCACCAAACCCTACCCCCACATAATGCCCAAGCCCCATGACGCAACCCTTGCCTCCCTATGTCTCCTGCATCCATCCCAATAACTCCTCATTCACTCCATGCCATCACCTACCGAAATGGTACATTTACAGCCTCATGCTGAATCAGT
>NW_025971604.1:0-1368 GCF_021869965.1 Rhincodon typus
AATCTGAACTTAACCAAATGACTCAATTTTTGATGTTAGTTTGACGAACATGCTCATTTCAGCGAGATAAGCATTAACAGAAGACCAACATCTCAATTTCACCAAGACACCGAACTTTTGATGCTGGTTTGACTAAAATGCTTATTTGAGTGAGATAAGCGCTTCAGAAGACAAAAATCTCAACGTCACCAAATGACCTAACTTTGGACGCTGGTTGGGCTAAAATGCTTATTTCTGTGAGATAAGCACTTCAGAAATCAAAAATCTCAACTTCACCATCTGACTTAATTTTTGATGCTGTTTTGACGAGCATGCTTATTTCACTCAGATAAGCACTTCAGAAGATCAATATCTCACTTCACCAAAAATGTTAGTTTTTGATGTTGGTTTGAATGACATGCTGATTTCATGAGGTAAGCACTTCAGAAGATCAAAATCTAAACTTCACCAAATGACTCAACTTTTGATGTTGTTTTGACTGACGTGTTTATTTCAGCGAGATCAGCACTTGAGATGACTAAAATCTGAACTTCTCCAACTGACTGAAATTTTAATGTTGTTCAGACTAACATGCTTATCTCAGTGAGATAAAGACTTCAGAAGTCAAAAATATCAACTTCATCAAATGATTTAATTTTTAACGCTTGGATTAAAATGCGTCTTTCAGCGAAACAAGCAAATCAGAAGAAAAGAATCTGAAATTCGCCAAATGACTGAATTTTTGACGTTGGTTTGGCTAACATGCTTATTTCAGCCATTTAAGCACTTCTGAAGGCAAAAATCTCAACTTCAACAAATGACTTAATTTTTGATGTTGTTTTCACTAACGTGCTTATTTCAGTGAGTTCAGACTTGAGAAGACTAAAATCTGAACTTCTCCAAATGACTGAAATTTTAATGTTGTTCAGACTAACATGATTATTTGAATGAGATAAGGACTTCAGAAGTCAAAAATCTCAACTTCACCAAATGATTTAATTTTCAACGCTGTTTAGATTAAAATGCGTCTTTCAGCAAAATAAGCAAATCACAAGAAAAAAAACTGAAATGCGCCAAATGACTGAATTGTTGATGTTGGTTTGACTAACATGCTTATTTCAGCCTTTTAAGCACTTCTGAAGGCAAAGATCTCAACTTCACCAAATGACTTAATTCTTGATGCTGGTTGGATTGAAATGCTTATTTCAGAGAGTTAAGCACTTCAGTCGACATAAATCTGAATTTCACCAAATAACTCAATTTTGATCTTGTTTTGACCACGGTGCTTATTTCAGAAGACCAAAATCGCAACTTCATCAAAACACTCAACTTTTTGATGCTGGTATGACTAAAATGCTTATTTCAGTGATAAAGCACATCAGAGGTCAA
>NW_025971604.1:1868-2428 GCF_021869965.1 Rhincodon typus
AACTTTTGGTGCTAGTTTGATTAAAATTATTATTTCAGCGAGATATGCCCTTCAGAAGACAAAAATCTGAACCGCATCAAATGACTCAATTTTTAATGTTAGTTTGACTAACATGCTCATTTCACCGAGATAAGCACTTCAGAAGATCAAAATTTCAACTTCAACAAATTACATAACTTTTGATGTTGTTTTGACTGACGTGCTTATTTCTGCAAGTTAAACCAAAGTTGAAGACCAAAATCTCAACTTCACCATCACACTCAAGTTTTGATGCTGTTTTGACTGACATGCTTATTTCACTCAGATAAACACTTCAGAAGACCAAAATATGAACTTCCCTAAATGACTCAAATTTTGATGTTGGATTGACTAACAGGTTTTCTCCAGTGTAAGAAGTACTTCAGAAGTGAAGAATCTTGACTTCACCAAATGACTCAACTTCTGATGTTGTTTAGAGTAACATGCATATTTGAGTGAGATGAGCACTTCTGAAGGCAAAAATCTCATGTTCAACAAATGACTTAATTTTTGATGCTAATTGGATTAAAATGCTCATGAAA
>NW_025971604.1:2928-3572 GCF_021869965.1 Rhincodon typus
TGAGATTTTTGACTTCTGAAGTGCTTACTCACTGAAATGAGCAGTTTAGTCAAATCAGCATCAAAAGTTAGGTCCTGTGGTGAAGCTGAGATTTTAGTCTTTTCATATGCTTATCTCGCTGAAATAAGCATTTTAGTCAAACCAGCATCAAAAGTTGAGTGATTTGGTGAAAGTGAGATTTTGGTCTTCTGATATGCTTATCTCGCTGAAATTAGCGCGTGAGTCAAAAGAACAGCAAAGGTGAGTCATTTGGTGAAGTTGAGATTTTTATTTCTGAAGTGCTTATCTCACTGAAATAAGCATGTCAATCAAATCAGCATCCACACTTGACTCACTTGGTGAAGTTCAGATTTTGATCTTCTGAAGTGCTTATCAGAATGAAATAAGCACGTTAGTCAAAACAACATCAAAAATTGAGTCATTTGGTAAAGTTCAGGTTAATGTCTGCTGAAGTGCTTAACTCGCTTTCATGAGCATTTTAATCCAATGAGCATCAAAAATTAAGTCATTTGGTGAACATGAGATTTTTGCCTTCAGAAGTGCTTATCTCACTCAAATATGCATGTTACTCTAAACAACATCAGAAGTTGAGTCATTTGGTGAAGTCAAGATTCTTCACTTCTGAAGTACTTCTTACACTGGAG
>NW_025971604.1:4072-4991 GCF_021869965.1 Rhincodon typus
ATCAAAATCTCAGCTTCACCAAATAACTCAGCTTTTGATGTTAGTTTGACTAAAATGCTTATTTCAGCAAGATAAGAATATCAGAATTCTAAAATCTCAACTTCACCAAAGGACTTAAAAGTTGATGCTGTTTTGACTAACATGCTTATTTTACTCAGATAAGCACTTCAGAAGTCCAAAATCTGAACTTCACCAAATGACTCTAGTTTTGATGATGGTTAGACTAACATGCTTATTTGAGAGAGATAAGCACTCCCGAATTCAAAAATCTCAACATCACAAAATGAGTCAACTTTCGATGTTGTTTTGACTAACTTATTTCAGCGAGATAAGCATATCAGATGACTAAAATCTCAATTTCACCAAATGACTTAAATTTTCATGCTGTTTTGACGAACATGCTTTTTTCAGTGAGATAAGCACTTGAGAAGACTAAAATCTGAACTTCACCAAATTACTCAATTTTTAATGTTGTTTTGACGAGCATGATTATTTGAGTCAGATAAGGAGTTCAGAAATCAAAAATCTCAACATCACCAAATCACTCAACTTTTGACGTTGTTTTGACAAACGTGCTTATTTCAGCGAGATAAGCATATCAGAAGACTAAAACCTCAACTGCTACAAATGAAATACTTTTTGATGCTGTTTTGGTAAAATGCATATTTCACTCAGATAAGCATTTCAGAAGACCAATATCTCAAATTCAACAAATGTGTTTTTTTTTTATGTTTGTTTGAATAACATGCTTTGTTTAGTGAGATAACCACTTCAGAAATCAAAAATCTCAACTTCACCAAATGACTCAACATTTGATGTTGTTTTGACGAACGTGCTTATTTCAGCGAGATAAGAATAGCAGAAGACCAAAGTCTCAACTTCAACAAGACACTCAACTTTTGATGCTGTTGTGACGAAC
>NW_025971604.1:5491-8709 GCF_021869965.1 Rhincodon typus
ACATGCTTATTTGCGTGAGATAAGCACTTCAGAAGTCAAAAATCTCAACTTCTCCAAATGTCTCGACTTTTGATGTCGTTTTGACTAACATACTTATATGAGTGAGATACGCTCTTCTGCAGGCTAAAATCTCAATTTCACCAAATGACATAATTTTTGATGTTGGTTGGGTTAAAATTCTTATTTCAGCGAGATATGCACTTCAGAAGGCAAAAATTTGAACTTCACCAAATCTTTCAATTTTTGATGTTAGTTTGACTAACATGTTCCTTTCAGCGAAATAAGCACGACCGAAGACAAAGTTCTCAACTTCACCAAATGACACAACTTTTGATGTTGATTTGACTAACGTGCTTATTTCTGCCAGATAAACAAAGCAGAAGACCAAAGTCTGATTTCAACATGACATACAACTTTTGATACTGTTTCGACTAACATGTTTATTTCACTGAAAAAAAGCACTTCAGAAGATCAAAATCTCAACTTCACCAAAGACTCACCTTTTGATGTTGTTTTGACTAACATGCTTACTTCAGCCAGATTGGCGCTTCAGAAGGCTAAAATCTCAACTTCACCAAACGACTCAACTTTTGATGCTGTTTGGATTAAAATGCTTATTTCAGCGAGTTAAGCGCTTCAGAAGACAAAAATCTGAACTTCACCGAAAGACTCAATTTTTGATGTTAGTTTTTACGAACGTGCTCATTTCAGCGAGATAAGCACTTCAGAGGTCAAAAATCTCAACTTCACCAAATGTCACAAGTTTTAATGTTGATCTGACTAACGTGCATATTTCTGTGAGATAAGCAAAGCAGAAGACCAAAGTCTCAACTTTAACATGACACACCACTTTTGATGCTGTTTTGACTGACATGTTTATTTCAGTGAAATAAGCACTTCAGAAGACCAAATTTGAACTGCATTAAATGTCCAAAATTTTGATGTTGTATTGATTAACAGGCTTCCTCCAGTGAAATAAGCAATTCAGAAGTGAAGAATCTCGACTTTACCAAATTACTCAGCTTCTGATGTTGTTTTGAGTAACATGCATATTTGAGTGACATTAGCACTTCTGAAGCCAAAAATCTCAACTTCACCAAATGACTTAATTTATGATGCTCGTTATATTAAAATGTTTATTTCAGCATGTCAGATGACTAAAATCTCAACTTCACCAAATGACCCATCTTCTGATGCTGGTTTGACTAACATGCTTATTTCAGCGAGATAAGCACCTCAGAAGCCAAAAATCTGCACTTCACCAAATGACTTGATCTTTGAATGTGTTTGGAACAAAATGCTTATTTGAGGGAGTTGAGCACATCAGAAGAACAATATCTCAACTTCATCAAATGAGTAAGTTTTTCATGGAGGTTTGAATGACCTGCTTATTTCATTGAGATAAGCACTTCAGAAGATCAAAATCTCAACTTCACCAAATGACTCAACTTTTGATGTTGTTTTGACTAACATGTTTATTTGAGTGAGATAAGCACTTCAGATGGCTAAAATCTCAATTTCACCAAATGACATAATTTTTGATGCGGTTTGGATTAAAATTCTTATTTCATCGAGAAATGCAATTCTGAAGACAAAAATCTAATCTTCACTAAATGACTTAATTTTTGATGTTAGTTTGACTGACATGCTCATTTCAGCGAGATAAGCACTTCAGCAGACATAAATCTCAACTTTGCGAAGTGACTCAATTATTGATGTTGTTTTGACTAACGTGCTTATTTCAGTTAGATAAGCATATCAGAAGATCAAAATCGCAACTTCACCAAAACACTCAACTTTTGATGCTGGTTGGACTAAAATGCTTATTTCAGTGAGATAAGCACTTCAGTGGACATAAATCTGAATTTCACCAAATAACTCAATTTTGATCTTGTTTTGACCACGGTGCTTATTTCAGAAGACCAAAATCGCAACTTCACCAAAACACTCAACTTTTTGATGCTGGTATGACTAAAATGCTTATTTCAGTGATATAAGCACCAGGAGGTCAAAAATCTCACCTTCACCAAATGACTTAATTTTTTTTATGCTGTTTTGACTAACGTGTTCATTTCACTCAGATGAGCACTTCAGAAGACCAAAATCTGAACTTCAACAAATGGCTCAAGTTTCGATGTTGGTTACACTAACATGCTTATTTGAGTGAGATAAGCAGTGCAGAAGTCAAAAATCTCAACATCAAAAATGACTTAATTTTTAATGCTTTTTTTGACTAACATGCTCAATTCACTCAGATAAGTACATCAGAAGACCAATAACTGAAATTCACCAAATGAGTTAGTTTTTGATGTTGGTTTGAATGACATGCTCATTTCATTGAGATAAGCACTTCAGAAGATGAAAATCTCAACTTCACCAAATGACACAACTTTTGATGTTGTTTTGACGAATGTGCTTATTTCAGCGATAGAAGCAAAGCAGAAGACCAAAATCTCAACTTGAACAAGACACTCAACTTTTTATGCTGTTCTGACAACATGCTTATTTCAGTGAGATAAGTACTTCAGAAGACCAAAATCTGCACTTAACTGAATGACTAATATTTTGATGTTGGATTGACTACCAGGCTTCCTCCAGTGAAATACGCACTTCAGAAGTGAAGAATTTCGACTTCACCAAATGACTTAACTTTGATGTTGTTTTGAGTAACATGCATATTTGAGTGAGGTAAGCACTTCAGAAGGCCAAAATAAGAACTTCACCAAATGACTCAAGTTTTCATGTTGGTTAGGCTAACATGCTTATTCAGCGATTTAAGCACTTCAGAAATCAAAAATCTCAACACCAACAAATGACATAATTTTTGATGCTGTTTTGACTAACATGCTCAATTCACTCAGATAAGTACATCAGAAGACCAATAACTGAAATACATCAAATGAGTTAGTTTTTGAAGTTGGTTTGAATGACATGCTTATTTCATTGAGATAAGCACGTCTGAAGATCATAATCTCAACTTCACCAAGTGACTCAATTTTTGATGCTGTTTTGACTAACATGTTTATTTCAGCAAGTTAAGCACTTCAGAAGGCTAAAATCTCAACTTCACCAAATGACTCAGCTTTTGATGCTGGTTGGATTAAAATGCTTCTTTCAGCGAGTTAAGCACTTCTGAAGTCCAAAATCTGTTCTTCACAAATTGACTCATGTTTCGATGTTTGTTTGACAAACATGCTCATTTGACTGAGATAAGCACT
>NW_025971604.1:9209-10500 GCF_021869965.1 Rhincodon typus
GATTTCATGAGGTAAGCACTTCAGAAGATCAAAATCTAAACTTCACCCAATGACTCAACTTTTGATGTTGTTTTGACTGACGTGCTTATTTCAGCGAGATCAGCACTTGAGAAGACTAAAATCTGAACTTCTCCAACTGACTGAAATTTTAATGTTGTTTAGACTAACATGCTTATCTCAGTGAGATAAAGACTTCAGAAGTCAAAAATATCAACTTCATCAAATGATTTAATTTTTAACGCTTGGATTAAAATGCGTCTTTCAGCGAGACAAGCAAATCAGAAGAAAAGAATCTGAAATTCACCAAATGACTGAATTTTTGATGTTGGTTTGGCTAACATGCTTATTTCAGCCATTTAAGCACTTCTGAAGGCAAAAATCTCAACTTCAACAAATGACTTAATTTTTGATGTTGTTTTCACTAACGTGCTTATTTCAGTGAGTTCAGCACTTGAGAAGACTAAAATCTGAACTTCTCCAAATGACTGAAATTTTAATGTTGTTCAGACTAACATGATTATTTGAATGAGATAAGGACTTCAGAAGTCAAAAATCCCAACTTCACCAAATGATTTAAATTTCAACGCTGTTTAGATTAAAATGCGTCTTTCAGCGAGATAAGCAAATCACAAGAAAAAAAACTGAAATGCGCCAAATGACTGAATTGTTGATGTTGGTTTGACTAACATGCTTATTTCAGCCTTTTAAGCACTTCTGAAGGCAAAGATCTCAACTTCACCAAATGACTTAATTCTTGATGCTGGTTGGATTAAAATGCTTACTTCAGCGAGTTAAGCACTTCAGTAGACATAAATCTGAATTTCACCAAATAACTCAATTTTGATCTTGTTTTGACCACGGTGCTTATTTCAAAAGACCAAAATCGCAACTTCACCAAAACACTCAACTTTTTGATGCTGGTATGACTAAAATGCTTATTTCAGTGATATAAGCACCAGGAGGTCAAAAATCTCACCTTCACCAAATGACTTAATTTTTTTAATGCTGTTTTGACTGACGTGTTTATTTCACTCAGATAAGCACTTCAGAAGACCAAAATCTGAACTTCAACAAATGGCTCAAGTTTCGATGTTGGTTACACTAACATGCTTATTTGAGTGAGATAAGCAGTGCAGAAGTCAAAAATCACAACATCAAAAATGACTTAATTTTTAATGCTTTTTTTGACTAACATGCTCAATTCACTCAGATAAGTACATCAGAAGACCAATAACTGAAATTCACCAAATGAGTTAGTTTTTGATGTTGGTTTGAATGACATGCTTATTTC
>NW_025971605.1:0-1014 GCF_021869965.1 Rhincodon typus
AGCTTAAAATGCTGAAATAAGCATGTTAGTCAAAACAACATCAAAACTTGAGTCATTTGGTGAAGTTCAGATTTTGATCTTCTGAAGTGCTTATCTCACTGAAATAAGAATTTTAGTCGAACCAGCATCCAAAGTTAGGTCCTTTGGTGAAGTTGAGATTTTTGACTTCTGAAGTGCGTCTCTCACTCAAATAATCATGTTTGTCAAACCGACGTCTAAATTTGAGTCATTTGGTGAAGTTCAGATTTTGGTTTTCTGAAGTGCTTACCTCACTGAAATAAACATGTGAGTCAAAACAGCATGAAAAATTAAGTCATTTGCTGATGTTGAGATTTTTAACTTCGGAAGTGCTGAACTCACTGAAATAAACATTTTCGTCAAATGTGCATCAAAAGTTATGTCCTTTGGTGAAGTTGAGATTTTCGTCTTCTGATGTACTTATCTCGCTGAAATAAGCACGTTTGTCAAACGAACATAAAAGATTGTGTCATTTTGTGAAGTTCAGATTTTTGGCTTCTGAGGTGCTGAACTCGCTGAAATAAGCATTTTAATTTAACTAGCATCAAAAGTTCGGTCATTTGGTGCAGGTGAGATTTTAGTCTTCTGAAGAGCTTACCTGACTGAAATAAGCATGTTAGTCAAAACAACATCAAAACTTGAGTCGCATGGTGAAGTTCAGATTTTGGTTTTCCGAAGTGTTTATCATACTGAAATAAGCATATTAGTCAAAACAGCATTAAATATTAAGGCATTTGGTGAAGTTCAGATTTTCGTCTTCTGAAGTGCTTATCTCGCTGAAATAAGCATGTTAGTCAAAATAATATCAAAATTTGTGTCGTTTAGTGAAGTTGAGATTTTGATGTTATGAAGTGCTTAACTCGCTGAAATGAGCATGTTAGACACATAACATCAAAAATTGAGTCATTTTGGTGAAGATCAGATTTTTGTCTTCTGGAGTGCTTATCTTGCGTAAGTAAGCGTTTTAATCCAAACAGCATTAAAACTTAAATTACT
>NW_025971605.1:1024-10499 GCF_021869965.1 Rhincodon typus
AAATTTTTGAGTTCTGAAGTGCTTGTCTGACGCAAATAAGCATGTTAATCTTCTCAACATCAAAACTTGAGTCATTTGGTGAAGTTCAGATTTTGGTGTTCTGTCGTGCTTATCTGAGTGAAATAAACTTGTCAGTCAAAACAGCATCAGCATTGAAGTCATTTGGTGAAGTTGAGATTTTTGACTTCTGCAATGCATACCTCACTGAAATAAGCATTTTACTCAAACCAGCATCAAAAGTTGAGTGTCTTGTTGAAATTGAGATTTTCGTCTTCTGATATGCTTATCTCGCTGAAATAAGCACGTTAGTCAAAACAACGTCAAAAGTTGAGTCTTTTGGTGAGGTTGAGATTTTGATCTTCTAAAGTACGTAACTCGCTGAAATGAGCATGTTAGTCAAACTAACATCAAAAATTAAATCATTTGGTGAAGTTGAGATTTTTGACTTCGGAGCTGCTTAACTCGCTGAAATAAGCATGTTATTCAAAACAACATCCAAAGTTGAGTCACTTGGTGAAGTTGAGATTTTTGACTTCTGAAGTCCTTATCTCACTGAAATTCGCATTTTAGTCTAACCAGCATCAAAAATCAAGTCATTTGATGAAGTTGAGTTTTTTGACTTTTGTCCGACCAGACTCAAAAGTTATGTCCTTTCGTGAAGTTGAGATGTTAGTCTTCTGATATGCTTATCTCGCTGAAATAAGCATGTTAGTCAAACCATCATCAAAACTTGAGTCATTTCGTGCAGTTCAGGTTTTTGTGTTCTGAAGAGCTTAACTCGCTGAAATAAGCATTTTAAACCAAACAGCATCAAAAGTTGTGTCATTTGGTGGAGTTGACATTTTCGCCTTCGGAAGTGCTTCACTCGCAGAAAAAAGCATGTGAGTCAAAACAATATCAAAAGTTGAGTAATTTTGTGAAGTTGAGATTTTGATCTGCTGAGGTGCTTACCTCATGAAAAAAGCATGTCATTCAAACAAACATCAAAAACCACCATTTTTTGTGAAGTGAGATATTGGTCTTCTGTCGTGCTTATCTGAGTTAAATAAGCATGTCAGTCAAAACTGCATCACAAATTAAGTCAGATGGTGAAGTTGAGATTTTTGTCTTCTGAAGTGCTTATCTCACTTAAATAAGCATGTTAGTCTAACCAACTTCAAAACTTGAGTCATTTGGTGAAGTTCAGATTTTGGTCTTCTGAAGTGATTATCTGAGTGAAATAAGCATGTTAGTCAAAACAGTATCAACACTGAAGTCATTTGGTGAAGTTGAGATTTTTCTCTTCTGAAGTCCTGAGCTCAGTGAAATAAGAATTTTAGTCAAACCCGCATCCAAAGTTGAGTGACTTGGTGAAATTGAGATTTTGGTCTTCTGGTATGCTTATATTGCTGAAATAATCACGTTCGTCAAAACAACATCAAAAGTTGAGTCATTTGGTTTAGCTGAGATTTTCATCTTCTGAAGGGCTTAACTCGCTGAAATAAGCACGTTAGTCAAACGAACATTAAAAATTGTGTCATTTGGTGAAGTTCAGAGTTTTGGCTTCGGAGGTCCTAAACTCGCTGAAATGAACGTTTTAATTTAACCAGCATCAAAAGTTACGTCATCTGGTGAAGGTGAGATTTTAGTCTTCGGATATTCTTATCTCGCTGAAATAAGCACGTTCGTCAAAACAACATCAAAAGTTGAGTCATTTCGTGAAGTTGAGATTTTTGATTTCTGAAGTGCTTATCTCAGTCAAATAAGCATGTTAGTCTACCCAACATCAAAACTGGAGTCATTTGGTGAAGTTCAGATTTTGATCTTCTGAAGTGCTTATCTGAGTGAAATAAACTTGTTAGTCAAAACAGCACCAGCATTGAAGTCATTTGGTGAAGTTGAGATTTTTGACTTCTAAAGTGCATACCTCACTGAAATAAGCATGTTACTCAAACCAGCATCAAAGGTTGAGTGTCTTGTTGAAATTGAGATTTTGGTCTTCAGATATGCTTATCTCGCTGAAATAAGCACGTTAATCAAAACAACATCAAAAGTTGAGTCATTTGGTGAAGTTGAGATTTTGATCTATGAAGTACTCAACTCGCTGAAATGAGCATGTTAGTCAAACTAACATCAAAACTTGAGTCATTTGGTGAATTCAGATTTTTGTCTTGTGAAGTGCTTATCTCGCTGAAATAACAATTTCAATCCAATCAGCATTAAAAATTAAATCATTTGGTGAAGTTGAGATTTTTGCCTTCTGATCTGCTCAACTCGCTGAAATAAGAATGTTATTCAAATCAACATCCAAAGTTGAGTCAATTGGTGAAGTTGAGATTTTTGACTTCTGAAGTCCTTATCGCACTCAAATAAGCACGTTAGTCAAAACAACATTAAAAATTGAGTCATTTGGTGAAGTTCAGATTTTTCACTTCTCAAGTGCTTAACTCACTGAAATTAGCATTTTAGTCTAACCAGCATCAAAAATCAAGTCATTTGATGAAATTGAGATTTTTGACTTCTGTAGTGCTCATCTGACTGAAATAAACATTTTTTGTCCAACCAGACTCAAAAGTTGTGTCCTTTCGTGGAGTTGAGATTTTAGTCTTCTGATATGCTTATCTCGCTGAAATAAACACGTTCGTCAAAACAACATCAATAGTTGAGACATTTGGTGAAGTTGAGATTTTTGACTTTTGAAATGCTTATCTCACTCAAATAAGCATGTTAGTCAAACCATCATCAAAACTTGAGTCATTTCGTGCAGTTCAGGTTTTTGTGTTCTGAAGTAAGCATTTTAAACCAAACAGCATCAAAAGTTGTGTCATTTGGTGGAGTTGACATTTTAGCCTTCGGAAGTGCTTCACTCGCAGAAAAAAGCATGTTAGTCAAAACAATATCAAAAGTTGAGTAATTTTGTGAAGTTGAGATTTTGATCTACTGAAGTGTTTCCCTCATGAAAAAAGCATGTCATTCAAACAAACATCAAAAACCACAATTTTTTTGTGAAGTGAGATATTGGTCTTCTGACGTGCTTATTTGAGTTAAATAAGCATGTTTGTCAAAACTGCATCAAATATTAATTCAGATGGTGCAGTTGAGATTATTTATTTCTGAAGTGCTTATCTCAATGAAATAAACAATTTCGTCCAAACAGCGTCCAAAGTCAGGTCCTTTGGTGAAGTTGAATTTTTGACTTCTGAAGCGTTTATCCCACTTAGATAATCATGTTAGTCAAACCAACACCTAAACTTCAGTCATTTGGTGAAGTTCAGATTTTGGTTTTTGTGAAGTGCTCATCTTACTGAAATATGCATGCTGGTCAAAACAGCATAAAAAATTAAATCATTTCGTGAAGTTGAGATTTTTGACTTCTGAAGTGCTTATCTCACTTAAATAAGCATGTTAGTCCAACCAACATCAAAACTTGAGTCATTTGGTGAAGTTCAGATTTTGGTCTTCTGAAGTGATTATCTGAGTGAAATAAGCATGTTAGTCAAAACAGCATCAACACTGAAGTCATTTGGTGAAGTTGAGATTTTTGTCTTCTGAAGTACTTAGCTGAGTGAAATAAGCATTTTAGTCAAACCCGCATCCAAATTTGAGTGACTTGGTGAAATTGAGATTTTGGTCTTCTGATATGCTTATCTTGCTGAAATAAACACGTTAGTCAAAACAACATCAAAAGTTGAGTCATTTGGTTAATCTGAGATTTTCATCTTCTGAAGGGCTTAACTCGCTGAAATAAGTACGTTAGTCAAACGAACATTAAAAATTATGTCATTTGGTGATGTTCAGATTTTTGGCTTCTGAGGTGCTTAACTCGCTGAAATAAACATTTTAATTTAACCAGCATCAAAAGTTACGTCATTTGGTGAAGATGAGATTTGAGTCTTCTGATATTCTTATCTCGTTGAAACAAGCACTTTCGTCAAAACAACATCAAAAGTTGAGTCATTTCGTGAAGTTGAGATATTTGATTCCTGAAGTGCTTATCTCACTGAAATAAGCATGGTCGTCAAACCAACATCAAAATTTGAGTCATTTGGTGAAGTTGAGATTTTGGTCTACTGAAGAGCTTAATTGGCTGAAATGAGCATTTTATTCCAACCAGCATCCAAAGTTGAGTCCTTTGGTAAAGTTGAGATCTCAGCCTCCTGAAGTGCGTAAATCGCTGAAATAAGCATGTCAGTCAAAACAACATCAAAACTTGAGTCATTTGGTGAAGTTCAGAATTTGTTTTTTATGAATTGGTTACCTTACTGAAATAAGCATGTTAGTCAAAACAGCATTAAAAATTAAGTCATTTGGTGAAGTTGAGGTTTTTGACTTCAGAAGTGCTTATCTCACTCAAATAAGCATGTTAGCCTACCAACATCAAAATTCGTTTCATGTGGTGAAGTTTAGATTTTGGTCTCCTGAAGTGCTTATCTGAGTGAAACCAGCATGTTAGCCAAAGCAGCATAAAAAATTAAGTCATGTGGTGAAGTTCAGATTTGTGTCTTCTGAAGTGCTTATCTCGCTGAAATAAGAACATTAATACAAAGCGCATCAAAAATTAAGTCATTTGGTGAAGTTGAGGTTTTTGACTTCAGAAGTGCTTATCTCACTCAAATAAGCATGTTAGCCTACCAACATCAAAATTCGTTTCATGTGGTGAAGTTTAGATTTTGGTCTTCTGAAGTGCTTATCTGAGTGAAACCAGCACGTTAGTCAAAACAGGATAAAAAATTAAGTCATGTGGTGAAGTTCAGATTTGTGTCTTCTGAAGTGCTTATCTCGCTGAAATAAGAACATTAATACAAAGCGCATCAAAAATTATGTCATTTGGTGAAGTTGAGATTTTTGCCTTCTGAAGTGATTATCTCACTCAAGTAAGCATGTTAGTCAAAACAACATCTAAAGTTGAGTCATTTGCTGAAGTTGAGATTTCTGTTTTCTGATGCGCTTATCTCACTAAAATAAGCATGTCAGTCAAACCAACATCAAAACTTGAGTCATTTGGTGAAGTTCAGATTTTGGCCTTCTGAAGTGCTTAACTCGCTTAAATAAGCATTTTAATCCAACCAGCATTAAAAAATTAAGTCATTTGGCAAAGTTGAAATTTTTGCGTTCTGAACTGCTTCACTCGCTGAAATAAGCATGTTATTCAAAACAGCATCAAAGGTTGATTCATTTGGTGAAGTTTTGATTTTTGACTTCTGAAATGCTTCTCTCAATCAAATGAGCATGTTAGTGAAACTATCATCGAAATTGCAGTCATTTGGTGAAGTTCAGGTTTTGGTGTTCTGAAGTGCTTATCTCACTGAAACAGGCATGTTAGTCAAAACAGCATCAAAAATAAAGTCAGATGGTGAAGTTGAGATTTTTGATTTCTGAAGTGCTTATCTCACTGAAAAAAGAATTTTAGTCCAAACAGCATCCAAAGTCAGGTCCGATGGTGAAGTTGAATTTTTGACTTCTGAAGCTCTTATTTCACTCAAATAATCATGTTAGTCAAACCATCAGAAATTCAGTCATTTGGTGAAGTTCAGATTTTGGTTTTTATGAAGTGCTTTTCTTACTGAAATATGCATGTTATTCAAAACAGCACTAAAAATTAAATCATTTGGTGAAGATGAGATTTTTGACTTCTGAAGTGCTTATCTCACTCAAATAAGCCTGTTAGTCTAACCAATATCAAAACTTGTGTCGTTTGTTGAAGTTCAGGTTTTGGTCTTTTGATGTGCTTTTGTCACTCAAATAAGCATGTTAGCATAACCAACATCAAAGTTCGAGTCATTTGTTGAAGTTCAGATTTTGGTCTTCTGAAGTGATTACCTGAGTGAAATAAGCATGTTAATCAAAACAGCATCAACACTGAAGTCATTTGGTGAAGTTGAGATTTTTGACTTCTGAAGTACTTACCTGGCTGAAATAAGTAGTTTAGTCAAACCAGCATCAAAAGTTGAGTCATTTGGTGAAGTTGAGATCTTAGCCTTCTGAAGTGCTTCAATCGCTGAGATAAGCATGTTAATCAAAACAACATCAAAACTTGAGTCACTTGGTGAAGTTCAGAATTTAGTTTTTATGAAGTGGTTATCTTCCTGAAATAAGCATGCCAGTCAAAACAGCATTAAAAATTAACTCATTTGGTGAAGTTGAGATTTTTGACTTCTGAAATGCTTCTCTCAATCAAATAAGAATGTTAGTCACACCATTATCAAAACTGCAGTCATTTGGTGAAGTTCAGGTTTTGGTCTTCTGAAGTGTTTTTCCCATTGAAATGAGCATGTTCGTCAAAACAACATCAAAAGTTGAGTGTACTGCTGAAGTTGAGATTTTGGTCTTCTGCTATGCTTATCTCGCTGAAATAATTCCGTTAGTCAAAACAATATAAAAGTTGTGGCATTTTATGAAGTTGAGGTTTTGATCTTCTGGAGTGCTTAACGAGCTGAAATAAGCATGTTAGCCAAACTAACATCAAAAATTGAGTCATTTGGTGAAGTTCAGATTTGTGTCTTCTGAAGTGCTTATCTCGCTGAAATAAGAACATTAATACAAACAGCATCAAAAATTATGTCATTTCGTGAAGGTGAGATTTTTGCCCTCTGAAGTGATTATCTCACTCAAATAAGCATGTTAGTCAAAACAACATCTAAAGTTGAGTCATTTGCTGAAGTTGAGATTTCTGTCTTCTGCAGTGCTTATCTCATTAAAATAAGCATGTTAGCCAAACTAACATCAAAACTTGAGTCATTTGGTGAAGTTCATATTTTCGTCTTCTGGTGTGATTATCTCGCTGAAATAAGCATTTTAGACAAACCAGCATCAAAAGCTGAGTGTCCAGATGAAATTGAGATTTTGGTCTTCTGATATGCTTATCTCGCTGAATCAAACACGTTAGTCAAAACCACATCAAAATTTGAGTCATTTGGTGAAGTTGAGATTTTGATCTTCTGAAGTGCTTAACTCGCTTCGATAAGCATTTTAATCTAAACAGCATTAAAAATTAAGTCATTTGGTAAGGTTGACATTTTTGCCTTCTGAAGTGCTGAACTCGCTGAAATAAGCATGTTATTCAAAACAACATCAAATTTAGAGTCATTTGTTGAAGTTGAGATTTTTGACTTCTGAATTGGTTATCTCCCTCAAATAAGCATGTCAGTCAAAACAACATTAAACATAGAGTCAATTGGTGATGTTCAGATTTTTCACTTCTCAAGTGCTTAACTCACTGAAATAAACATTTTAGTCGAACCAGCATCAAAAATCAAGTCATTTGAGGAAGTTGAGATTTTTTAGTTCTGTAGTGCTCATCTCACTGAAATAAGCATTATAGTCAAACCAGCATCAAAAGTTACGTGCTTTGGTGAAGTTGAGATTTTAGTCTTCTGATATGCTTATCCGACAGAAATAAACACGTTAGTCAAAAGAAAATCAAAAGTTGATTTATTTGGTGTAGGTGAGATTTTTGACTTCTGAAATGCTTATCTCACTCAAATAAGCATGCGAGTCAAACCAACATCAAAACTACAGTCATTTGGTGGAGTCCAGGTTTTGGTGTTCTGAAGAGCTTAATTCGCTGAAATAAGATTTTTAAACCAAACAGCATCAAAAGTTGTGTCATTTGGTGAACTTGCGTTTTTCGCCTTCGGAAGTGCTTAACTCGGTGAAATAAGCATGTTAGTCAAAACAACATCAAAAGTTGCGTCATTTTATGGAGTTGAGATTTTGATTTTCTGATGTGCTTACCTCATGAAAAAAGCATGTCATTCAAACCAACATCAAAAACCAACATTTTTGGTGAACTGAGATATTAGGCTTCTGAAGTGCTTATCTGATTTAAACAAGCACGTTAGTCAAAACTGCATCAAAAATTCAGTCAGATGGTGAAGTTGAGATTTTTGATTTCTGAAGTGCTTATCTCACTGAAATAAACATTATAGTCTGAACAGCTTCCAAAGTCAGGTCCTTTGGTGAAGTTGAATTTTTGACTTCTGAAGCGTTTATCTCACTCAAATAATCATGTTAGTCAAACCAACATCAAAACTTCAGTCATTTGGTGAAGTTCAGATTTTGGTTTTTATGAAGTGCTTATCTTACTGAAATATGCATGTTATTCAGATCAGCATTAAAAATTGAATCATTTGGTGAAGATGAGATTTTTGATTTCTGAAGTGCTTATCTCACTCAAATAAGCCTGTTCGTCTAACCAATATCAAAACTTGTGTCGTTTGTTGAAGTTCAGGTTTTGGTCTTTTGATGTGCTTATGTGACTCAAATAAGCATGTTAGCATAACCAACATCAAAATTCGAGTCATTTGTTGAAGTTCAGATTTTGGTCTTCTGAAGTGATTACCTGAGTGAAATAAGCATGTTATTCAAAACAACATCAAAAGTAGAGTCATTTGCTGAAGTTGAGATTTTTGACTTCTGAATTGGTTATCTCCCTCAAATAAGCATGTCAGAAAAAACAACATTAAACATGGAGTCATTTGGTCAAGTTCAGATTTTATTCTTCTCAAGTGCTTAACTCACTGAAATAAACATTTTAGTCTAACCAGCATCAAAAATCAAGTCATTTGGTGAAGTTGAGACTTTTGAATTCTGAAGTGCTCATCTCACTGAAAATTGCATGTTAGTCAAACTAACATTATAAAATAACTCATCTGGTGAAGTTGCGTTTTTGGTCTTCTGATATGCTTATCGAACTGAAATGAGCAAGTATGTCGAAAAAAAATCAAAACTCGAGTCATTTGGAGGAGGTCAGTTTTTGGCCTACTGAAGAGCTTAACTCGCTGAAATAAGCATTTTATTTCAACCAGCATCAAAAGTTGAGTCATTTGGTGAAGTTAAGATTTTAGCCTTCGAAAGTGCTTAAATCGCTTAAATACGCATGGTAGTCAAACCATGATCAAAGCTTGAGTCATTTGTTGAAGTTCAGATTTTGGCCTACTGAAGTGCTTATCTGAGTGAAATAAGCATGTTAGTCAAAACAGCATAAAAAATTAAGTCATTTGGTAAAGTTGAGATTGTAGCCTTCTGACGTGCTTCAATTGCTGAATTAAGCATGTTAGTTCAAGCATCATCAAAACTTGAGTCATTTGGTGAACTTCAGATTTTGGTTTGCTGAAGTGCTAATCTCACTGATATAAGCATGTTAGTCAAAATAGCATTAAAAATTAAGTCAGTTGTTGAAGATGAGTTTTTTGACTGCTGAAGTGATGATCTCACTCAAATAAGCATGTTAGTCTAACCAACCTCAAAACTTGTGTCATTTGTTGAAGTTCAGATTTTGGTCTCTGAAGTGCTTATCTGAGTGAAATAAGCATGTTAGTCAAAACAGCATAAAAATTAAGTCATTTGGTGAAGTTGAGATTTTTGACTTCAGAAGTGCTTATCTCACTCAAATATGCATGTTAGTCAAAACAACTTCAAAAGTTGAGTCATTTGGTGAAGTTGAGAATTTTGACTTCTGAAATTATCCTCTCAATCAAATAAGCATGATAGTCAA
>NW_025971606.1:0-10499 GCF_021869965.1 Rhincodon typus
TGAAGAAGGGTCTAGGCCAAAACGTCAGCCTTCCTGCTCCTCTGATGCTGCTTGGCCTGCTGTGTTCATCCAGCTCTACACCTTGTTATCTCAGATTCTCCAGCATCTGCAGTTCCTACTATCTCTGCAAACTGAAAGTATCTATTTTACATTTTACACTTAAGAATTGCAATAATATAATTCATCATGTGTCGTTGTAAGAATGATGACTACTCAGGATCATAAATTCCTGTTGTGAGACCTCAAGTAACTTGAACAGGCCAGTTCTGAACCTTCAGCTGGGACAGACATCCCTCAAGGTACTGGGAGCTGGATTGCAGGACTTGCTACCATTTCTTTTCTTTTCTGCTGCCACTGTACCTCGTTAATTAAGGTATTTTAATTCAAAGCATGGAATGGCTTGATGGACAAGTTGTTGCCATTTTGAACAATTGATAGCAGCCTTTATCATCAATGATGCTGCACTTAAAGCAAAGCTTCAGAGTGTCTTTCAAGCTTTTTCTTTGACATCTTTTTTAATGCTGGCCATTTCAGAGTTGACAGAACAGGACTTACCAGGGGGGAAATGCTTTTCAGCCACATGGTATCTAGTCTATTTTAGTTGGTTTTGCAGGCATTTTGCCTGAATTCGTATACAGCTGACTTCAATAAGGAATAGCCATTATTTGGTCATTACGTTGCATCCATAAAATGCAGCGGAGAAGTTGCTGGTGGAAATTCTCTTTTAAGAACAGTTCTGACAAAGTATCACTGGAATCAAAACATTAACTCTTTTCTTTCTACAGATGCTACCCAACCTGCTGTGTTTCTCCAGCATTCTTTATTTTTGTCTCTGATATTCAAATGCACTTGCTTTGCTTTTGTCTGTGTTTATTGTTGTTCATTACTAATAGATAGTTTTCCGTAATGTTGCCTTTTTAATTTTGAATGTTTATTTTCAGGTTGAGATTGTGACACACACAGGACCCCACAGGCGCCTGTGGATGGGTCCACAGTTTCAGTTTAAGACCATCCATCCTTCAGGACAAACAACAGTTATTTCTTCCAGTTCCTCAGTACTTCAGTCACAGGGACCCAGTGACACCCCACAGCCACTTATGGACTTTGATACTGATGATCTAGAACTCAATAGTCTGAGGTAAGGAAATTGGTCAAAGTAATCAAGTACTGGTTTTCCGAACCTTGCCAAAGATACAGAATTTCAGTGGTGTTTGAAAGTCTCTTCCTTCGTCTCATGCCTGAATTGCTTCCCCCTTCACCCTCAAAAAATTAAGCTGTACAGACATCGAATTGCACTCATTTATGTTTTAATATGATTGGCCATGTAATGGGGCGGTGCATGTCATTGGAAATAGATTTACATATTTTGGGGGTTTCATTTAGACTAGTTTGTTGTCATTGATGAATTCATTATTGGTGGAAAATGCAGTTACGGTGAACTTGTGCCTCAAACATTCCTCTAGTCCCTATTGAATTTATTTTTTTCCTTTTTGTTCAAACCAAGATGCATAAAGTCTTACAGCACGGAAACAGATCAGAGTGCTGCCAAACAAAGAGAGTTAGGGGTGCAGTGCATTGTTCCTTGAAAATGGAGTCACAGGTAGATAGGATGGTGAAGAAAGTGTTTGACATGCTTGTCTTCATTGGTCAGAACATTGTCAGAAGTCACATCACAAGGTTATAGTCCAACAGGTTTATTTGAAATCACAAGCTTTTGATGTGCAGCCCCTTCGTCAGGTGCAGCGATGGAGAAGAACGCTCAGACACAGAGTTTGTAGGCAGGGAGACCAAGGGCAGGGAGATCGAAAGATCATACAATTGTTGTGAGTGGGGAGTGGGGGACCCCACCACACTGCTGTATCCGTAAAATCTTCTTACTATCCTGTTTTGACAGCATCACATAAGAACTAGGAGCAGGAGTAGGCCGTCCGGCCCTTTCAGCCTGCTCCGCCATTCAATAAGATCATGGCTGATCTTTTCGTGGACTCAGATCCACTTACCCGAGTTCTCACCGTATCCCTTAATTCCTTTATTGTTCAAAAAAAATCTACCTTATCTTTAAAAACGTTTACTGAAGTAGCGTCAACTACTTCACTGGGCAAGGAATTCCATAGATTAACAACCCTCTGGGTGAAGAAGTTCCTTATCAATTCAGTTCTAAATCTGCTCCCTCTAATCTTGAGGCTATGTCCTCTTGTCCCAGCTTCACCTGCCAGTGGAAACATCCTCTCTACTTCTATCTTATCTACTCCCTTCATAATTTTATATGTTTCTATAAGATCCCCCCTCAATCTTCTGAATTCCAATGAATATAATCCCAATCTACTCAGTCTCTCCTCATAAGCCAACCCCCTCAACTCCGGAATCAACCTAGTGAACCTCCTTTGCACCCCCTCCAGTGCCAGTACATCCTTTCTCAAGTAAGGAGACCAAAACTGCACACAGTACTCCAGGTGTGGCCTCACCAGCACCTTGTACAGCTGCAACATAACTTCTCTGATTTAATCTCAATCCCTTTAGCAATGAAGGACAAAATTCCATTTGCCTTCCTAATTACTTGTTGTACCTGCAGACCTACCTTCTGTGATTCATGCACAAGGACGCCCAGGTCCCTCTGCATAGCAGCATGCTGCAACTTTTTACCATTCAAGTAATAATCCTTTTTACTATTACTCCTACCAAAATGTATGACTTCACATTTATTTACATTGTATTCCATCTGCCAGACCTTTGCCCACTCACTCAATGTATCTATGTTCCTCTGCAAAGTTTCACAGTCCTCTGCACACACTCATCTTAGTGTCATCTGCAAACTTTGACACCCTACACGTGGTCCCCAACTCCAAATCATCTATATAAATTGTAAATAATTGCGGTCCCAACACCGATCCCTGAGGCACACCACTAGTCACTGACTGCCAGCTAGAATAGCACTCATTTATCCCCACTCTTTGCTTCCTGTTAGTCAACCAATCCTCTATCCATGCTAATACTTTACCCTTAACGCCATGCATCCTTATCTTATGCAGTAGTCTCTTGTGCGGCACCTTGTTGAAGGCCTTTTGGAAATCTAGGTACACCACATCCACTGGGTCCCCATTGTCCACCTTGCTCGTAATGTCTTCATAGAATTCCAAAAGATTTGTCAAGCATGACCTGCCCCTCATAAACCCATGTTGCGTCTGCCCAACGGGACAATTTCTATCAAGATGTCTTGCTATTTCTTCCTTGATAATAGACTCAAGCATCTTCCCCACTACAGAGGTTAAGCTATTTGGTCTATAATAGCCCATCTTTTGTCTACTTCCCTTTTTAAACAGTGGCGTCACATTTGGTGTTTTCCAATCTGCTGGGACTGCCCCAGAGTCCAGCGAATTTTGGAAAATTACCACCAGTGCACCTGCTATTTCTCCCGCCATCTCTTTTAGTACCCTGGGATGCATTCCATCGGGACCAGGAGACTTATCAATCCTTAGCTCCATTAGCTTGCCCAACACTACCTCTTCCATAATAATGATTGTTTCCAGGTCCTCATCTACCTTCGTCTCTTTGTCAATTACTGGCATGTTATTAGTGTCCTCCACTGTGAAGACCGATACAAAATACCTGTTCAATGCCTCGGCCATTTCATCATATCCCATAACTAAATTCCTCTTCTCATCCTCTAAAGGGCCAACGTTTACCTTAGCCACTCTTTTTCGTTTTATATATTGATAGAAACTTTTGCTATCTGTCTATATATTCTGTGCTAGTTTTTTCTCATGTTCTATCTTACTTTTCTTTTATAGCTCTTTTTGTGGCTTTCTGTTGACCTTTAAAGTT
Source organism: Rhincodon typus (assembly GCF_021869965.1). Lineage (NCBI taxonomy): Eukaryota > Metazoa > Chordata > Chondrichthyes > Orectolobiformes > Rhincodontidae > Rhincodon > Rhincodon typus. The sequence goes on from NW_025971606.1 coordinate 3,823, forward strand.
TTCCCAATCTTCTAGTTTCATGCTGTTTTTGGCCATTTTGTATGCCTTCTCTTTCAATTTGATAGCCTCCCTTATTTCTTTAGATACCCATTGCAGATTACCCCTTTTCTTACAGTCCTTCCTTTTCACTGGAATATACTTTTGCTGAGCACTTTGAAAAATTGCTTTGAAAGTCCTCCGCTGCTCGTCAACTGTCCCACCATAAAATCTTTGTTTCCAGTCTACTTTAGCCAAGTCCTCCCTCATTCTATTGTCGTTCCCCTTATTCAAGCACAGGACTTTGGTATTGGATTTTATCTTCACACTCTCCATCTGTATTCTAAATTCAACCGTACTGTGATCACTCCTTCCAAGAGGATCCCTAACTATAAGGTCATTAATTATTCCTGTCTCATTACACAGGACCAGATCTAGGATAGCTTGCTCCCTCGTCGGTTCCATTACATACTGTTCAAGAAAACTATCACGGATACACTCAACGAACTCCTCCTCAAGGCTACCTTGACCGAGCTGGTTCGACCAATCTACATGTAGATTAAAATCCCCCATGATAATTGCCGTACCATTTTTACAGGCATTAGTTATTTCTTTGTTTATTGCCCGCCCCAATGTGATGTTATTATTTGGTGGCCTATAGACTATGTCTATCAGTGACTTTTTCCTCTTAGAATTTCTAATTTCCAATTTCCACCCAAATGGATTCAACCTCATTCTCCGTCGAACCTATATCATCTCTCAGCACCGCCCTGAATATCAGAGCTACACCACCTCCCTTACTTTCCTATCTGTCCTTCCGAATAGTCTGGTACCCTTGGATATTTAACTCCCAGTCGTGACCATCCTTTAACCATGTCTCCGTAAAGGCTACTAAATCATATTCATTTGCGATGATTTGTGCCGTTAACTCATCAACCTTGTTACGAATGCTACGAGCATTCAGGTAAAGTGCCTTTATGCTAACTTTCTTACCCTCATGATTTCCAACATCTCTAATAATATCTCCTGAGTTATCCTTCCTTTTGCTTCTTTCATAGTCTGCCTTGAACTTAAACCCTCCTGCACACATGCTAACCTGCTGCTTACCTTTTTATTTACCATCATACTCCCTGTCGTTTTCCCTTTCCCTTCCCCCCAACTCACTAGTTTAAAGTCCTAGTGACCACCCTATTTATCCTTTTCGCTAGAACACTGGTTCCAGATTCGTTCAGGTGGAGACCGTCCCATTGGTACAGATCCCTCCGGTTCCAAAACTGATGCCAATGCCCCATGAAATGGAACCCCTTTTTCCCACACCACTCCCTTAGCCACGTGTTTACTTCCCTAATTTTCTTATCCCTAAGCCAATTTGCACGTGGCTCGGGCAGTAATCCGGAGATTATGACCCTCGAGGACCTGTTCCTTAATTTCATTCCTAGTGCTTGATAATCCCCAAACAGGTCCTCCATCCTAGCCTCGCCTATGTTGTTAGTCCCAACGTGGACCACAACAACTGGATCCTCCCCCTCCCGCTCCAATATCCTTTCAAGCCGGTCAGAGATGTCCTGCACCCTGGCAGCGGGCAGGCAACACACCATGTGGGACTCCAGATCCGGCTTGCAAAGGATACTATCTATCCCCATAACTATAGAATCCCCTATAACTACCACTTGTCTTTTAGCTCCCCCCTCTTGAATGGCCTTCTGCACCATGGTGCCATGGTGAGCTGGCTCATCCTCCCCGCAGTCCTTTTCCTCATCCACACAGGGAGCAAGTATCTTGTACCTGTTGGATAAGGTCGAAAGCTGAGGCTCCTCCACTCCTGAACTCGGGATCCCCCTACCTGCCCAAATATATTCCCGGCAGCTCCCTGGTCCTCGCTGTCACCTCTCCCTCTGCTACTGAGAAATGAAGGCCGCTGACGCTCGAGGTAAGCCCTTTAAAAGGGAAAACTTACCTTCCCAGCAGCCCCCTGGTCCTTGCTGTCATCTCTCCCTCTGCTGCTGAGAAATAAATTGTTACGATCTCTCTACCTTAATTACTTTTTATACAGTTTTGAATTACTTATTGCTTTGGTTAGACCCTCAGCATGTCACTCATATACCTATCAATTTATTCCAGTCAATTAGGTCTCTAGCACCACCTTATTTTTAATTTTTTGTAAAAGTCTCTCTGCCTCACTTAATCGGATTATAGGTCATCCCTTCACTGGTTATTCAGTTGTCGACACTACTCAACTTCTAACGCTCCTGGTCACCTGCAGAGACTTATTATCTGACACCCCACTCACACCAGTTGTATGATCTTTTGATCTCTCTGCCCTTGGTCCCACTGCCGATAAACTCTGTGTCTATGTGTTTTTCTCTATCGCTGCACCTGACGAAGGGGCTGCGCTCCAAAAGCTTGTGATTTCAAATAAACCTGTTAGACTATAACCTGGTGTCCAGTGACTTCTGACTTTGTCTACCCCAGTCCAATACTGGTACCTCTACATCATGATCAGAACATTGAGTGTAGGAGTTGGAATGTCATGTTGCAGCTGTACAAAACATTAGTAAGGCCACTTTTAGAATACTGCATACAATTCTGGTCGCCATTCTATAGGAAGAATACTGTTAAACCTGAGAAGGTGCAGAAAAGATTTACAAGGATGTTGCTGGGACTTGAGTTTGAGCTATAGAGAGAGGCTGAGTAGGCTGAGGCTTTTCTCTTTGGAGCATCGAAGGTTGAGGGGTGACATTATAGAGATTAATAAAATCATGAAGAAAATGGATAGGTTAAATATCCAAGGTCTTTTTCCTCAGAGCCCCGCATGGGCCCTAGTTATGCCTGTCTCTTCATGGGGTACGTGGAATATTCCTTGTTCCAGTCCTATTCTGATCCCTACCCACAACTCTTTCTCCGGTACAGCGATGATATCGTTGGTGCTGCTTCCCTCTCTCGTCTGGAATTGGAAAAGTTCATCAATCTCGCTTCCAATTTCCACCCTGCCCTTTTATCTGGTCTATTTTTGACTCCACCTTTCCCTTCCTTGACATCTTTGTTTCGATTTCTAGGGATAGACTGGCCACTAATATCCGACATAAACCCACTGACTCCCACAGCTACTTGGACAATACATCCTCGTGCCCTACTTCCTGTAAAGATTCCATTCCATTCTCTCAGTTTCTCCGTCTCTGTCACATATGTTCTGATGAGGCCAACTTCAACAAGGGAACCTCTAAAATGTCCACCTTCTTCCTCAACCAAGTATTCCCCAGCAGCATTGTCGATAGGGCCCTCAACTGGATCCGACCCATCTCCTGCACTTCCGCCCTCAGGCCCTCTCTTGCCTCCTGCAACAGTGATAGGGTTCCCCTTGTCTTTACCTACCATCCCACCAGCATCCACATCCAGAAGATCATCAATCACCATTTCCGCTACCTCCAGCAAGATGCCACCACCAGATACATATTCCCCTCCCCTCCCTTGTCTGCCTTTCACAGGGACTTTTCCCTCTGGGACACCCTGGTCCCTCTTTCCTTCAGTCTCAATACCCCCCAAAGCCCCATGGCACCTTCCCCAACAACTGCCGAAGGTGTAACACCTGCCTATTTATGTCCTCCCTCCCCAGTATCCAAGGACCCAAACATACCTCCCAGGTGAAGCAGCACTTTACCTGCATTTCCCACAATCTAGTCTACTACATTTGCTGCTCACAATGTGGTCTCCTCTATGTGGGGGAAACAAAGCGTAGACTGGGTGACCACTTTGCAGAACATCTATGTTCTGCCTGCTAAAAAGACCCTGAGCTTCTAGTTGCCTGCCACTTTAACACACCACCCTGTTCCCTGGCCAGCATCTCTGTCTCAGGCTTGCAGCAGTGTTCCAGCAAAGCTCACCACAAGCTGGAAGAACAACACCTCATCTTCCGCTTGGGGACCCTGCAACCCTCCCTCCAGAATCAACATCAAATTCAATAATTTTAGGGCATGACCTCTCCCATGTCTTAGCCCCCTACCCAACACATCAGGCCTTGTTATCACATAGCCTGCCATTACACATTACCTATTCTTAGCCATTAACAGTCTCCAATGACAGCTATTCACCCTCCTGGCAAATTGTTATCAACTCCTTCTCTGCCCAACTGTTTTTGACTCCCTTTGGGCTCAACCCTACCTATTGTTTACTCCTTACATCCTCCCCCCACCCTATCTTTTGCATATAAATCAACATTTTCCAAGCTACCATCAGTTCTGAGGAAGGGTCACCAGACCCGAGAAATGTTAACTCTGATTTTTCTTCACAGATGCTGCCAGATCAAATGAGTTTTTCCAGCAACTTCTGTTTTTGTATCTTTTTCCTCGGGTAGGGGAGTCCAAAACTAGAGGGCATAGGTTCAATGTGAGAGGGGAAAGATTTAAAATGAACCTGAGGGTTAACTTTTCACACAGAGGGTGGTGCATGTATGGAAGGAGAGGCCAGAGGAAGTGGTGGAGGCTGGTACAGTTACAACATTTAAAAGGCACCTGGATATGTATATGAATAGGAATGATTTAGAGGGATACAGGCCAAATGCTGGTAAATGAAGCTAGGTCAGATCGGGATGTCTGTTCGGCGGGGATGAGTTGAACTAGAGAGGCTGTTTTCGTACTGTATCTGAGATAGTAAGAACTGCTGATGCTGGAGTCAGAGATAACACAGTGTGGAGCTGGAGGAACACAACAGGCCAGGCAGCATCAGAGGAGCAGGAAAGTTGACGTTTTGGGTTGGGACCCTTCAGAAATGGGGAAGAGGGAAGGGAGCTCAGAAATAAATAGAGAGACGAGGGGTGGGGCTGGGGAAGGTGGGTGGGATGGTGATAGCTGAGTGCAGGTAGGCAGTGGTAGGGATTGGTCAGTGAGGTGGGAGGAGTGGATAGATGGTCATATCACCCCACTAACCTCTGTATCCAATGTAGCATTCTCTGCCACATCCGCTACCCACAATCCGACCCCACAACCAAAGATATATTTCCCTCCCCACGCCTATTTGCCTTTTGTAGGGCCCGGTCTCTCTGTGACTCCCTTGTCCGCTCCACACTCCCACTAGCCCCATCAACCCCAGCACCTTTCCCTGCAACCGCAGGAAGTGCTACATCTGCCCCTACACCTCCCCCCTCACCTCCATTCAAGGCACCAAACAAACCTTTCACATCAGCCAGAGGTTCACCTGCACATGCATCAATGTGGTCTGCTGCATTCGCTGCTTACGATGTGGCCTCCTCTACATTGGTGAGACCAAGCGGAGGCTCGGAGACCACTTGGTAGAGTACCTGCGCTCTGTTCGTGACAAACGACAATACCTTCCAGTCGTGAACCATTTCAACTCCCCCATCCTGGGCCTCCTTCAGTGTCGCAATGATGCCACCCGGAAACTGGATGAGCAGCACCTCATATTCTTCCTTGGGAGCCTACAGCCGAATGGCCTAATTGTGGATTTTACCAATTTCAAAACTTCCCTACCCCCGGTCTCATCCCATGACCAACCCTCCCTCTCATCCCCGCCTCCTTGACCTGACACAACCTGTCCATCTTCTCTCCCATCTATCCGCTCCTCTCCCCTCACTGACCAATCCCCACCACTCCCCACCTGCACTCACCTATCACCATCCCACCTACCTTCCCCAGGCCCACCCCTCCTCTCTCTATTTATTTCTGAGCTCCCTTCCCCCTCCCCCATTTCTGAAGAAGGGTCCCAACCCAAAATGTAAACTTTGGTACTGTATGACTCTTTTCCTGTATAACTCATCCATGCCAACCAGGTTTCCTGAAGACTGGAGTTGGGCTAATGTGGTTGCATTATTTAAGGAAGGCTGGTAGGAAAAACCAGGAAACTATAACCTAGTGAGACCTACATCAGCAGTGGGTAAATTTTTGGAGGGGATTCCAAGGGACAGGATTTACATGGATTTGGAAAGGCAAGGACTGATTAGGGAAAGTCAGCATGACTTTCTGCCTGGGAAATTGTGTCATACTTACTTGATTGAGTTTTTTGAAAAGGTGACCAAAAAAATTGATGAAGGCAGAATGGTAGACCTTGTCTGTATGGACTTCAGCAAAGCATTCGACAAGGTTCTACATGGTAGACTAGTTAATAAAGTTAGATCACAATTGGATACAAAATTGGCTTGAAGGTAGGAGACAGAACATGGTGGTGGACGGGAGTTTTTCAGACTAGAGACCTGTGGCACGTCGTTTGGCAGATGACACCAAAATAGATGGAATACTGGACAGTGAGGAAGATTATCTCAGAATACAATGGGACCTTGATCAGATGGGCCAATGGGCCGAGGAATGGCCGATGGAGTTTAATTTAGATAAATGTGAGATGTTGCATTTTGGTAAGGCATATCAGGGCGGAACTTATACAGTTAAGCACATTCTCCCCGTGTCTGCGTGGGTTTCCTCCAGGCGCTCCGGTTTCCTCCCAGAGTCCAAAGGTGTGCCGGCTAAGTGGATTGGACATGTTAAATTGCGCATAGTGTTTAGGGAGGTGTAGATTAAGGGGATGGGTCTGAGTGGGATGCTCTGAGAGTCGTTGTGGACATGCTGGGCCAAAGGGGCTATTCCCACACTGTAGGGATTCTATGATCTATGATCTTAATGATACAGCCCTGGAGAGTACTATTGAACAAAGAGACTTAGGGGTGCAGGTGCATATTACCTTGAAAGTGGAGTGCA
>NW_025971607.1:0-10498 GCF_021869965.1 Rhincodon typus
AAGGCAAGTTGCCCAGTCTGGTGAAGTGACTGAAACTTACATATCGCTATTGTACATTCCTGGAATTACAGTACTGCGGTAGAGGGGCCAAGTGGCGCCAACAGACAGAGACAAGGTTTTCTGCCTTTGGGGAAACAATAGAATATTGAGTAATAGGAATAGACCCTTAGGCATATTGAACACTGCTGCACCATTCACAATGAACAGGGCTAATGTTTTGCCTCGATTCAGCATTGCAGTCATAGAGATCTATAACACAGAGAAAGGCTGTTGGGCCCATTGCATCTGCACCAGTCCTAGAGTCATAGAGGCCTACAGCACAGTCATAGAGCTTAACAGCACGGAAACAGATCCTTTGGTCCAACTCATCCATGCTGACCAGATTCCCCAAATTAATCTAGTCCCATCTGCCAGCAGTTGGCCCATATCCCTCTAAATCCTTCCTGTTCATGTACCCATCCAGATGCCTTTTAAATGTTGTAATTATACCAGCCTCCACCATTTCCTCTGGCAGCTCATTCCACACTCACACCCCCCTCTGCATGAAAAAGTTGCCCCTCAGGTCCCTTTTAAATCTTTCCCCTTTCACCTTAAATCTAAGCCTCTACAGTTTTGGACTCCCCTATCCTGGGTGAAAGACCTTGTCTATTCACCCTATCCATGCCCCTCATGATTTTATAAACCTCTATAAGGTCACTCCTCAGCCTCTGACGCTCCAGGGAAAATAGTCCCAGCCTATTCAGCCTCTCCCTGTAGCTCAAACCCTCCAACCCTGGCAACATCCTTCTAAATCTTTTCCGAACCCTTTCAAGTTTAACAACATGCTTCCCGTAGCAGGGTGACCAGAATTGAATGCTGTATTCCAAAAGTGGCCTAACCAATATCCTGTACAGCCTCAACATGACATCCCAACTCCTACACTCAGTGCACTGACCAATAAAGGCAAGCATACCAAATGCCTTCTTCACTGCCCTGTCTACCTGAGACTCCACTATCAATGAACTATGAGCCTGCACCCCCAAGGTCTCTTTGTTCAGCAACACACCCCACAGAGAAGATTGTTCAGCCCATTGGGTCTGCACCAGTCATAGAGTCATCGAGGTCTACACCACAGAAAAAGGCCCTTCAGCCCATCAAGTCTGTGCTAGCCAATACCAACCACTTCACTATTCTAACCCCATTGCCCAGCACTTGGCCCATAGCCTTGGCATCACAAGTGCACATCTAAATCCTTCTTCAATGTGATGAGGGGTTTCTGCTTCTCCCACCCTCACAGACAGTGAGTTCCAGATTCCCACCGCCCTCTGGGTGAAAATGTTTTCCCCCACATCCCCTCTAAACCTCCTGCCCCTTTCCTTAAATCAATGTCCCTTGGTCTTTGTTTGCTCTTCCTTCCTGTCTACCCTATTGATATCTCTCATAATTTAATACATCTCAATCCGATCCCCTGTCAATATCCTCTGCTGTAAGGAAAGCAACCCCAATCTCTTTCCAATTTCTCTCCATCACTGAAACTCTCCAGCTCAGACAACATCCTGGGAAATCTCCCTCTGCTCCCTCTCCAGTGCTGTCACATTCCCTGTATAATGTGGGTTCCAGAACTGATCACAATACTCTAGCTGATACACTTCCACCATCACCTCCCTGTTCTTAAACTCTACACCTTGGCTAATAAAGGCAAGGGTACTGTACACCTCCTTAACTACTTTATCAACCCGTCCCAATGCTTAAGGGACCAGTGGGCACACATGCCAAGGTCTCTCTGTTCCCAGCTCACCATCGTTCCTGGGAGATCAGACATTTGCCTGTCCCAACCCTGAATGGACAGCACCATGGAGCATCCCATATCCCTCAAGGTTAGATAATTCAAGAGACTCCAAACCTCCCAAGTGGAGGAGATTCTCCCCAGTTCCATTGCTCCTGGCAGGCCCCTTATCCATGACTGTGTCCCACCACCCCCATGGTGTGCTTGATGTCTCAGATGGGAAAAGCCATCTCTACCCTCTCAAATCCTGACAGAAAGTCTGTCCATTGGCACCAGGTTGCTTTGCTCCTGTATAGTGGAAGATTGAGTATTTAGTTCCCTTCATGATAAAACAAAACGTTTGTTTAGCTTTCCTGGTGTTGTAACCTGCAGACTAACCTTTAACAGTTCATGTGCTAGGACACCCTTATTCCTCTGCATTTCAAAGCCCTGCAATCTCTAAATTTTTTTAGATTCATGCTGCACATAAACAGACCCTTTGGTCCTACCAGTCCATGCCGACCATAATCCGAAACTAAACTAGTCCCACCTGCCTGCGTTTGGCCCATATCCTTCCAAACATTTTTTATTCGTGTACTTATCCAAATGTCTTTTAAACTGTAACAGCACCCGTATCCACCATTTCCTCTGGAAGTTCATTCCACACATGGACCACCCTCTGTGTAAAAAAATTGCCCCTCATGTCTTTTTTAAATCTTTCTCCTCTCACCTTAAAAATATGTCCCCTAGTCTTGAAATCCCCCACCCTAGGGAAATGAAACTTGCGATTTTGCTTATCTATACCCCTCATGATTTTGTAAACTTCCATAATGTCACCTGTCCAGTTGAAAAATGTCTCAGCCTATCCAGCCTCTCCTTGGAACTCAGACTGTCCATTCCAGGCAACATCCTGGTAAATCTCTCTGAGCCCTCTCCAGCTTAATGATATCTTTCCTATAACAGGGCGACCAGAACTGCACATAGTGCTCCACAAGAGGACTCAACCTCAACATGACGTCCCACCTCCCATACTCAAACGTCTGAGCAATGAAGATGTTTTAGATGGTATGCTTCTAACAAATGGACAGATAAATTCAGCTTAACATGACCCCAGCGTCCTTCTGTCGAACATGTGCCACTAGCAGGCAGAGCCAGCAGCTGCTTGGAAATAGGATCTTCAATGGCATTACTATCATTGAATCCCCCCACCATCAATATCCTGGGGGTTACCATTAACCAGAAACTCAACTAAACTTGCCATATAAATACAGAGACTACAAGAGCAGGTCAGAGGCTGGGAATACTGTGGTGAGTAACTTACCTCCTGACTCCCCCAGAACATGTCCAGCATCTACAAGGCACAAGTCAGGAGATGGAATACCCTCCACTTACCCCTGGATGGGTGCAGCTCCAACAACATTCAAGAAGCTCAACGCCATCCAGGACAAAGCAGCCCCCGCTTTGACCGGCACCACATCCACAAACATCCCACTTCCTCCACCCACCGACGCTCAGTCGCAGCAGTGTGTACCATCTACAAGACGCACTGCAGCAACTCACCGAGGCTCCTTAGACAGCACCTTCCAAACCCATCACCACTTCCATCTAGAAGGACAAGGGCAGCAGATACATGGGAACACCACCCCCTGCAAGTTCCCCTCCGAGCCACTCCCCATCCTGACTGGGAAATATATCGGCCGTTCCTTCAGTGTTCCTGAACTGCAGCCGGACAGCATTGAGGGTGGGTGTCATCATCTCCATCTCTTCTGGGGGGACGATTAGGGATGGGCAAGAAATACTGGCCCAGCCACCAACTCCACCTTGGAGTTCACACTAGGCTCTGTTGCCACCGGATACATGACAGAATAACCCAGTGATGCCGAGCATAACCTTACAAGCTGGACTCCAGCCAATTTATTAGAGACACCTTGTCAGTACTAAAGATCATTAGAGTCTGTTAATTTTGCAAACCCTGGAGTTTTCCTCACTTTTGATCTCCAAGATGTCAAGCTGAAAGAATATCGGATGAAAATGACTTGAGCTCAAAAGACAAACAGGAGCCTTGACAGAGAATCTGTAGTGATCAATTGTTGGCATAGACAGCGTGAAATACAAGAGCTAACAAAATTGTCACAATTAAATACGGTCGCTCTCTCTGTAATTATTGACGAGGCCATTGACGGAAAGGCATTAAATCCCACTTCCTGAAATTCTGGGAAACCCCCTTCTGGTTACAATAGCTTTGTTGGCAAAATCAAAAGGGTTGGAGAGCAATGAGATGGTCTTCTACTCTCCCCTACAATGCCTTGGAGGGGTCTGGAGTCACGTGGAGGCCCAGACCCCAGTAACGATGGCAGATTTCCCGCTGCTGAAGGGGGGTGAGTGACCCCAGATGGGGCTTTTATGCAAATCGATGACCACCTTGTGGGCATCATCCCTGAGACTCTCTTTTCCTTATAAAATTATTGCAACATAGAATCACTGCAGACAGAGGGCATTTGGCTCATCATGTTATGTACCGACCCACCCTAGAGCATTCCACCCAGACCCAGCCCCCAACCCTATTCCAACAGCCCCACATTTACCATGGTTAATCCACCTAGCCTTGGACCAAAAAAAAACATATTTCAAATCACTTGGAACAATTAGAAGCATTTCCCACTCTCCCAAACTTCTACAACTGGCGTGCAGAGTCCCACCCAGCCAATGCCCTACTGAGTATGTCTCAAAAGATGGACAAAAATTTCCCTTTGAAAAATGCACAGAAGAACAGGGGTTAAAAAGCCGGTTTTCAACTCTACGGGAGTATGCTAGTGGGACTGGATGCCTTCCTTAAACCAGTTAAAGTTTTAGGGTGTTGTGAAGGTCACTGTCAAAGAACATCCCTAGTTACCCCTGCATTACAGGTAAAGGATGACTCGCCCTCATGGAGGGATGAAGAGAGATGGCAGACTGGGGTTGTTTTCCTCGGAGCAGAGGAGGCTGACAGGGGTCATGATTGAGATGTATGAAATAATGAGGGGTATAAATAGGATAGAGAGGAAGGAACTTTCCCCCTTGCTGGAGGAATCAATTTAAGGGAAGGGGCAGGAGGATTAAGAGAGGATGTAAGGGAAAAATGTTTTCACCCAGAAGGTGGTGGGAATCTGGAACTCACTGCCTGTGAGGGTGGGAGAGGCACAAACCCCTCATCACATTGAAGATGGGATTTAGATGCACAATTGCAAAGCCAAGGTGATGGGCCAAGTGCTGGGAAATGGGATTAGAATGGTGAGGTGGTTGCTTCTGACTGGCACAGACTCGATGGGCCGAAGGGTCTTTTTTCTGTGCCATAGATCTCTGTGACCCTTCTCTGCAACTAAGGAAAGAAAGTGGGAAGGGGCAAGTGGAACAGAGTGGCATGTCAGGGAAAAGTTCGAGGGTGAAGGAGATTATAGTTGAAAGGTGGCACTGAATAAAAGGCAAAGACAGTGGTAATGGTTGTAGAGAAGTGACAAAGCATTGGTGTTAATAGCAGAGTAATAGTTATCTCTAAGTGAAAGCAAATACATGTAAGACAAAATGGTACAAAACAATTTTGAGCAGAGATTGAGCTGGAGGTTAGCAGAATGAGAGAAGATCTAATAGAGGTCAATATGATGCTAAAGGGGAATTAATAAACAGAGAGGATGTTTCCTCATGTGGGGGCAGTCTAGAATGAGAGGACATTGCTTCAGGATAAGGGGGCGGCAGATTTAAAACAGAGGTGAGGAGTAATGACTTCTCTCAAAGGTGGGGAGACCAGTGAATCTGTAGAATTCACTCCCCCCAGAGTGCGTGGGGGGCCACTGACTAAATTTCAGGAGGAGATGGAAAGATTTTTAATCAGTGACGGGTTAAAGGGAGCAGGGCAGGAAAGTGGGGTTGAGGCCGAGATGAGATTGGTCATGATCATATCGAATGTTGGAGCAGGATCGATGGGCTGAATGGCCTACACCTGCACTCAGTTCTTACGTTCACTTGGAGGGAAAGGTCATATCCAAAACGGAGAGACCCGAAGTTGTTGAACTCAGTGTTGAGTCCAGTGTTTATAGAATATCTAATCGGAAAATGAGACTTTGTGGCTCCACTTGAGTTAGGCTTCACCAAGTGATCTCATTGCAGTAGGCCTCAAACAGGGACGTGGCAATGATAGCAACAGGAGCCTTGGCAGGGTAGATTCCGAAAGGATGTTTCCTCACTTGGGAATGTCGGGGTAGTCTAAACCCTGGGATGGGTGGGAGGAGAGGAGGACTGTTTCTAAGTCATTTCAGCAAGGCATGGGGAATATTTTCATTTCTCTGAGGGTAATTAGTCTCTGAAATTCAGAATCACAGAATTATTCCTGTGTGTAAGGTGGCTATTCACACCTCTTCCCCAGTGAGCTGTGAGAATAGGAATTAGAAGCAGGTGTAGGCCATTCAGCCCCTCGAGCCTGTCCCGCATTCAATACCACTGTGGCTCTTCTCAGCTCAGCTTCAACTGCACATTCCTGCCTCATACAATTTGGCCACTAAAATTGCTCCACATAGGCCATTATTCCGTCACACCACCCTCTGTGTGAAAAAGATACCCCTTAGGTCCCTTTTAAATTTTTTCCCCTCTCACATTAAACCTATGCCCTTTAGTTTTGGACCTCCCCTACCCTGGGGAAAAGACCTTGGCTATTCACCTTATCCATTATAAACCTCTATAAGGTCATCCCTCAGCCTCCAATGCTCCAGGGGAAAAAGTTCCAGTCCATCCAGCTTCTCCCTATAGCTCAAACACATTCTTGTAAATTTATTCTGCACCCTTTCTAGTTTACAAGCATCCTTCCCTATAGCAGGTTGACCAGAATTGTACACAGTACTCCAAAAGGGGCCTCACCAATGGAAACAGACCCTTCGGTCCAACCCATCCATGCTGACCAGATATCCTAAATTAATCTAGTCCCATTTGCCAACATTTGGCCCATATCCCTCTAAACCCTTCCTATTCATATACCCATCCAGATGCCTTTTAAATGTTGTAATTAGCCACACTAAATTGCCCGTAGTGTTCAGGGATCTGTAGGTTAGATGTGTTAGCCATGGGAATTTCAGGGTTACAGGGAAAGGGTAGGGGGATGGGGATGGGTCTAGATGGGATGCTCTTCGGAGGGTCGGTGTGGACTTGTTGGACCGAAGGGCCTCTTTCCACACTGTAGGGATTCTGTGAATGGTACCAGCCTCCAACACTTCCTCTAGCAGCTCATTCCATACATGCACCATCCTCTGTGTAAAAAAGTTGCCCCTTAGGGGTCTCTTCTAAATATTTCCTCTCTCACCTTAAACCTATACCCTTTAGTTTTGATCTGCCCCACCCCAGGGAAAAGACCTTGTCTATTTACTCTATCCATGCCCCTCAATGAGTTTATAAACCTCTCACTCCTCAGCCTCCGACGCTCCAGGGAAAAAAGCCTCTCCGTATAGCTCAAACCCTCCAGTCCTGGCAACATCCTTTTAAATCTGTTCTGCACAATTTCTAGTTTAACAACATCCTTCCCTATAGCAGGGTGACCAGAATTAAACAGAGTATTCTAAAAGTAGCCTCACCAATGTCCTGTATGATTCTGTGATTCTTAACTCACTCCTGTATTTATTCATGAACAGTCTTTGATTTTAGCACTGCCCCCTTCAGAGTCTGGCACATGACTTGGGCATCTCTGACGCTCACCCTTTTTATATGTCAGCCAGGACTCCCCAGTTGGACCAGGTTAACATTCATGTTAATACCTAGAAAGAATGGATTGCTTTATGAGGAAAGGCTAGATTTTCTAGGCCTGTATTCTCTGGAGTTTAGAAATTTAATTGAAACATATAAGGTCCTGAGTGAATTTTTGACCGGGGATATTCCCTGTTGTGGGAGAAACTAGATCACAGGGAGGGCGGTCGCTATTTAGAAATGGTGGGGTTGGGGGGGCAGGTACCCATTTAAAACACTTTGGAATTCCCTCCCTCAAAATGCAGTTGATGCGCAATCTTATAGTATTTTCAGCCTGGGCGTAGATAGGTTCTGAAATACGACAAGGAGTCCAAGTGGACTGGGGGATTGGGGGATTGGCATCTGGATCCGCGCTCCGTTCTCAGCCGGTAGGTCCTGGAGCAGATGGCTGCTTGTGGGATCTTCCTGTGCGTAGCGCTTCTGCCCGTTTCTCCTCCGTCGCGCTCGTGGTTGTGGGGCTGGGTTGGCTCACTGGCCATAAAGAGTGTCAGGACATCTCAAGGCCACGAGGTGGTGGGGGAGGAGATGAGAGAATGGATTGACTTTCCATTTCCTCATCTCCTGAGCCTGTCTTATCCCAAGCCAATGCTGAGTTGCCAGTTTACAAGCCAGACTCATTCAATCAAAATTAATTTTCCCGACCCCTTGAGGCCTTGTTAAAAGCTGTTTCTAAATATGACAAAGCTACTGTTTTCACTGCAGAAACATAAATAAAGGCGCAAAATCTCCAGACATTGAAATAAGGTTCAACAGCTGTCTTGATGCACTAATTTGTCCCTGTGTTCAACACACCCACACTCTGCCTGACACAGCAGATTGTCGGGGGAGGGTTATTGCAAAAAATAAAATACAAGAACTTGCCTCATTTGCAGGTATAAGGGTCAGGGGATTTTCAGCTCAGTCAACGAGGGACGGTTAGAAAGGTCACTCGATCTGAAACGTTGACTTGGGTTTCCCTCCATAGATGTTGGGGAGCTTTTCCCTGCAATTTCTGGTTTTCACAAAATCCCTCCACTGTGGAAACAGGCCATTCCGCCCATCGGGTCTGCACCAACCTTCCGAAGATCATGCGACCCAATCCCTGTTTCCCTGTAACCTGCATTTCCCATGGCTAATCCACTTAGCCTGCACATCCCTGGACGCTACGGGACTATTTAGCATGGCCAATCCACTCTAACCTGCCCATCCCTGGACATTGTGGGGCAATTTAGCATGGCTAATCCACCCTAACCTGCACATCCCTGGGCACTATGGGGCAATTTAGCACGTGGACTGTGGGAGGAACCTGGAGCACCCGGAGGGAACCCACGCAGACACAGGGAGAATGTGCAAACTCCACACAGACAGTCGCCCGAGGGTGGAATTGAATCCTGGTCCCTGGCACAGGGAGGCCACACTGTTAACCACTGAGCCACAGTGATGAAGACTACCCAAAATTGCTAAACTCTGCAAGTCATTGTTAAATAATAGCAGACAATAAAGGAAAAAAACAGAACCTCTGCACATTATTGTACATACTAATCGTTCCTACTCTGCAGTCAACTGTATTTGTCCAATTTATAGCCGATAAGGGCTCCTTATAGATAACTCTTCACCGATAAGTGGATGTCAATAATTGGACCTGGCCTTTTTCGGGATAAACGATCCCGTTTAACAAACAATTGCTGACTGCATATGCTCACCCAGGATGAGATCCCATAAATCTTGAAGGGGTATCACAAGCCAATGGATGACTCCCCTCCTCTACCCCCTCCCAAGAGTACTGCACAAGGGAAACTTGCAGTTTAGGGTATGGGCGTGGTAAGGCCAATTGGGTGGATGGTCAGTCTGCATCACAGAGTGGCATTGACGGTGCGGGTTTGATGCCCGCACCAGGCAACATCACCACAAAGGGCTGTCCTTCTCAACACCTCCCCTCACCCGAGGTGTGGTGACCCTCAGGTTAAACCACCACCCAGTCTTGTTTTTAATTCATTCTTGGGATGAGGGTAGTCGCTGGCTAGGCCAGCATTTATTGCCCCATCCCTAATTGCCCAGAGGGCAGTTAAGAGTCAACCATATTGCTGTGGGTCTGGAGTCAAATGTAGGCCCAACCTGGTAAGGATGGCAGTTTCCTTCCCTAAAGGACATTAGTGAACCAGATGGATTTTTCCTGACAATTGACAGTGGATTCTTAATTCCAGATTTTTTAAAAATTGAGTTCAAATTCCACCATCTGTCATAGTGGGATTCAAACCCAGGTCCCCAGAATGTTATCTGGGTCTCTGGATCAACAGTCCAGCGATAATACCACTAGGCCACTGCCTCCCCATTGTTATGTCTCTCTCTCTCTCTCTCTCTGTAGTGAGAGAGAGGTGACCTTACTGTTATCCTAGTTAGGATGTGGAATGTCACTGCCTGGAAACGTGGTGGGGGCATTGGTTGGAAAATGGTATGGAAGGGATGGCAAAAAAATGCTGGAGATTGGCATCGGGTCATTTGAGGAGTTGATGCAGGTAAGACAGGCTGAATGGCCTCCTTCTGTGACATAACTCTTAATGCAATGTTGTGTGCCCATCCAGGTGCCAAGTAAAACCATGGGGCGGCACGGTGGCTCAGCGTTAGCATTGCTGCCTCACAGGGACAGGGACCTTGGTTTGATTCCACCATTGGGCGATTGGCTGTGTGGAGTTTGCACGTTCTCCCATGTCTGCGTGGGTTTCCTCTGGGTGCTGCAGTTTCTTCCCACAGTCCAAAGATGTGTAGGTTAGGGTGGATTGGCCGTGCTAAATTGCCCCATAGTGCCCAGGGATGTGCAGGTTAGGGTGGATTGGCCGTGCTAAGTTGCCCCATAGTGCCCAGGGATGTGCAGGTTAGGGTGGATTGGCCGTGCTAAATTGTCCCATACTGCCCAGGGATATTCCGGATTAGGGTGGATTGGCCGTGCTACATTGCCCCACAGAGTCCAGGGATGTGCAGGTTAGGGTGGATTGGCCGTGCTAAATTGTCCCA